>NW_024062922.1:600000-757500 GCF_006381635.1 Hibiscus syriacus | reverse complement strand
TTAAAAATAAGGATAATCAAATGAACTGCTTAGATTCTCATTTTATTCTAACAGTGATCTGTTGTGCAGTGCTTATATATATATATATATATATATATATATATATATATATATATATATTAGAATTAATGTATTCACTTAAAGGAAATTTTTATTGAAAAATTGAATCTCCCAAATGTTTATTTGATAGCAGTTAAGGTCAAGCCAAGAGTTTTCACTACAATTCCCCCCTCTTTTGTAGCCCATGCTTTGTGTCAGTGCAGTTAATCCCTTCCTGTTTTCAAAGGTTCCAGCTTTGAACCATGTTACGGGCATCAGAAAAAATAGGAAAGATGCTTCCTTATGTTCACTGTGCATTTCGTATGTCAATAAACAAAGGACATGGATCTCGAAGAAGCAATGATTTTTTTGCACTTAGAGATCTCATTGATCTATTCGAAGGAGCTTTTGCAGGTTAACTTCCAATCATAAGCATTTGAACTTAATAGCAGACTGTGGCGTATTATTACTTTCTCACTTAAGATCAATGATCTAACTTGCCTTTTCCAGTAGATGTTTGTGTTGCTATTTTTTGCTGGGGTATATATCTAACTCTCTGTGAGAAAAGGGAAGACACCTAATGTGGTTGTTTACGCAAATAGATGTTATTTAATTAGGAACATTTTTTGGGAAATTAATATTTCATGGATAATCGTTCACTTGAACTGTGGAATACATAGCATGCATGATATTGTGTACATGTGCAAGACTGTTAACATGATATGTGGGCATGGAGTTTTCTGATAGTGCTAGTCGTCATTTTGCTGTTGTTTCTATTTTGCGTGGTGTAGTGTCAATGATGATGTTTTACCAGGGGACAGCAGGGACTATGATCTTCTTAATCTAACTAGTGTGCTAATGTTTCCTTTTAACCTGGTGAAGTGATGCAGAACTCTTTTTTCTTTCTAAAGAAAATTGATGTAGCTCAGGGTCATCGTTGATATGTTTGATATAGTGTTAAACTGTTTAGACATTATGTTTAAGCTGTCTCTCTCTGTCTTCTGTTTTTTGTTTTATATGTTTTTTTTTATCAAGACTAACAAAGCATTTGTTGTAGAAAGCTTTTAATTTAGAAGTTTTCATTAACCTCCTCTGCATTACTTTTTAAAAGACAGGAGCTTGCAAATATGGATCCACATGTAAATATCATCATCCGAAGGACAGAAATGGAGCTGGACCTGTTACATTTAACATTCTTGGTCTTCCTATGCGTCAGGTTATTTCTTTCTCTCTTCTTTGATGTGCTCGCCTGACCTTATGTAGTCTCATGCTAGCTTTATATTTATCAGGATGAAAAATCATGTCCTTATTTCATGAGGACCGGATCATGTAAATTTGGAGTTGCTTGCAAATTCCATCATCCCCATCCTGCTTCACCTGGGGCTGGCTTACCTGTAAACGGACCTGCGGGATCATCAGTTTTGCCACCGACAGGTGTGCCATATGCTGGTGGATTACCCACATGGTCATTACCTAGGGCACCGTTTGTTTCTGGCCCACATTTACAAACCCAAAACTACATGTCTGTTGTTGTTTCTCCTTCTCAAAACATAATTCCTGCTAATGGCTGGAGCACCTACATGGTAAATGAATGTTTCTTTTGTTGAGTAATGTTTAGCTGAACTTCAGGCTTCAATATAATGCAGTCCATAAAATCTAATTTCTGCAAGGTGCCTTCATTCATGGTTTTTCTTTTTCCATTCTTTGACTGTGTAAAATGAAAATTATATTGGACTGACTTCTGAAATTGTGAAATTTAAATGTTTCACTTGTCCTAAAGCAACCTCCATAAAAGTTCTCTGCAAGTGTAAACATTGTGTTGATCTCCATAAATCAACTTCTTTGAATGTTGTTTGTTTTCTTGTTTTTATGTTGTTTGGTGAATGGGTCCTAACATCTGCATATGATGGAACTGTTAAGATGTGGGATGTTTGGACTGACTTGTGTGGAGACCGTCGGTCGCTGTTCTAGTGCAGCTCTAAACCCCAAACCCCTTTTAATAATTCCCTTTTTTGTTGTTGTTTCAATGATTTTGGTCTCCCAAATCCAGGCGTAACACGGTTTACCTTTTTGTCTAGTTGTTTTTGATCGCAAGGAATGAGCAAAGGGATTGTAAAGGAAGTAACGCCTTCGTCGTCCTGTGTCGCCCTGGCCGAAAATCGTGCTTTTTCCAGTTTCAGAGGCGTCCGATGGCATATCAAACTCGGAATTTTACCTTCTTCTTTAATTGATGATCTCAGAAGAGTAACAGCTGATTCTCCCAGAAGGTAACCCTTTTGTTTTTTCCGTCACCTTCCTTTTTATTTTATATGGAGAAAAAACCAGAATTAGAGTCAGAATATGTAATTTTGAGCTTCTTTTCATGTTCATATTGTTTCAAAAAAACATTATTTTTTAAAATTAAATTACAATAATCAATTATGAGAGTTTTTATTTCCATTTTTACATTTTTTATAGAATAAAATCTAACTGTTGTAGTCTCAAATCTCTGGTTTTATGAGCATTTATATATGCTGGTTTGAGAAGGCAACTGCTGGTGGATCCACACGTTCCAAAAGATGGAGCAAGAAATTCCCCCGATCTTGTTATGGATAATCCACTCTCACAAAACCCAGGTAATTGTAATTTCTCTGCTTTCTTTTGCTGCATCGCTTTGATTTTTAGTTCAGCAGTGTTTCTTGGATTTGGGATCTTTTCCTGAAGATAAGAAAATCCCCCTTGATGTTCTTGTAAATATGTGGGTTGAAATCCATAATATTGACGAAGAAGAACCTTTTGCAATTCTTATGGAGCTTTCTGATAAGAACCTACTCACTCTGGTCAAAGATACTCGGTATGTTACTTAATTCAATTGGCTTTAGTTACTTGAGACTTGAGATATGTTACTTAGTTCGAGTGGCTTTAGTTACTTAAAGTTTTGGAATTGCTAAAAATTTAGTTTTCGGAATTGTATTCTGCAGGGCTGGAGATGCGTTCTGCAGTTACTATGAAATATGTGTTACTCAGCATGATGTGTTGAGAGACCTTGCTATTCATCTAAGCAATCAGGGATCAATAGTTTAATCTACTAAACATATTATATTACAGGGGTAAAAGATCATGAGAGAAGATCACTACGAATATGTTAAATAAAAAAATCAACTAAGACAAAAGATTACAAAGTTTGATAATTACGAATATGTAAAATTTATCACTGATCCTTGATTACAAATCAAACAAAGTTTGATAATGATAGGTGTGTTTAATGTCTGTAAAAAGTTGCAATAGCATCATATAGTTGTTGGACTGAAAAAGTTTCAGCATTGATCCCATGTGTACACACTGTCCTAATTTAGCTCCAAACGGGTACGACACTTGTGATTACATATGTTCAATATAATCGTTAGGTTCTCTCATTTCAGCAGCTTCTATGCTTCTCAATAATGCCTTAGACCGCATCACTAATGAAACAATTGGTTTTCCTGGTTCAGTCGTGTTAGTAGTTGGGCCAGTGATTATATACACTGTTACTAGTAGTGTTGCAGTGATTGTACAGATTTTGCTTTCAAATTAGAGACATCCATTCCCCTTCAGGTCATTTGGAGACATTTTGTGAGTAATATGTGACGGTGCTGATTATGTATTTGATGAAAGTGTTATTTTTACAGTTATGAATCACCATATTGGAGAAGCCTTGCAGCAACTCGTATTCAGGTGTCATGGAGATGCAGGAAAAAATGTCTTAATCGTGCTGACACCTCTCAATCCTTGGGATAGAAACTATTTCAGCTTTTGCAAATGTATTACATACACAGCCATACTTGATTATCTAGGATTTTAGCATTGGGAGGAACAATAATGATCTGCTGTATGAGAACATGCTTTTAGTTTTATGTTATTTGCTACTGCATAGTTCATATGAATATTGAGTTCTGAGTTTCTGTTTCTGAATTGGCCATGCTAGGGAAACATGTTTATCTTCATTACCGAAATCTATGTTTCATATCTTGATTACAACTTTGGAATTCGGTATTGCAGTTGCATTGGAAGTAAAATAGCCTGGTTTCCCCCAACTGGCTATAGCTTGACCATAATAATGTTAATCAGCTTGTTATTTGACAATGTGGTTGCAGAACTGAAGAATTGTCAAGGTGGCCGTGGTTGTTTGGGTGCGGAAGGAGTCCTACGTGTGAGCTTGGGATGTTTTGTATCCTTAAGATGCAATAGTGGATCTTTAGTTAGTTCTTCAAGTATTTTGCTTGTGTTGCAATATTCCTTAACTTCATTCTAGGCATTCTTTTTTGTAATGTTCCTTTCAACTGCTCGCACCCACCCTCGAAAACCTGTTTAAATACCAACTAGACATCAAACATCCATGACAAACGGAAAGACAACATGAAAAATGAGATTAACCTTGTTCTTGGAGAATGATCTGATATGATGATTGTGTGCTTGCTTGCCCGGAACTTGATTATGTTTAAGCATAATGATCTTGTTGGCATGTTTGATAACCGAATTATATGTTGTAACTGGAACATGAAAAGGAACAGAAATGTTTACAGACATTGATCTCATGCTACATGGAAAGAAGGGAACCAAAGGAAGAGAAATACATCACTGTGTTTTTTCAACACTATGGAACATGACAATTATATATAATTGTTCTACCATTTTTTATAAATATAAAATATTAGCCGTGAACAATCTTAGCTCTATGGGAATGTTGAACGATGTGAACTCAAATGAAAATTCCCCTTTTGACATAAAATAATGATTTCCTAAACCCTTTTATCATACCTGCTCTCCCAAGCTGTACATTTTTGTCAATATAGCCGCTACAGGCCACCCGCTCTTCCATTTTTTTATTCAAAATTTTTATGCCTTTAAAGAAATCCGTGCCTTTCTTTTACTGATTTCCACCCCGATGTGGGATCATTTGCTTCTATTTTCGTAAGGGATGTGGGATTATGGTTTACCCTTCACAAAACGAACCCAGGCTCTGCTCTGTTCTGCGGATTTTCCTTCGCCTCCTCCGATTCCAATGGCTTTCCTCTATGTTTCTAAGCGTTACCATTTGAAGCTGGCCAAGATTTAAAAGCCACCTCAACAGCAATGGCAATGACTAGAATTCTGAATAATTTCCTTTTGATGATTTAGGGTCCTAAAAGTATTCTTACAGTCACTGTGGATAAACTTGTACTTATCTTTCAAAAGTGTAAATATTTATCACTTGCGTGCCAATGCCATCTTGAGCTTTATAAATCCTTGAAATCTATTTTTCATTGCAGCTTCTGATATCGGGTTCGCTTGATAGCTTGGATGTTGATGACCTTCGATGCAACACCAATTATGGGGGTGGTTATCACAGTGTAAGTTGTTTACCTTATCCTCCTCTCTTATTTGTTGGTCTGTAATGATTTCATTCCAATATCTAAGTGAAATGGAAGGACTGAGGAGCGTAAATTGTTACTGAATTGATTAATTGCTCTATCTTATATTATTATTGACAATTCTTTGCTTTCAAAGCCTTATTTTTACTTAATTTGTTTAACAGTACCATTATGTCATTGATATGTTTTGGGAAGTCCTCAAAAGCTTTTCTCTAGAAAATCAAAAAAAAATTGTAGGGAGTTGCATCATCTGTGATCTATTTAGTCTACTTCAATTGTTAGCTTCAAGAATAATGAACATGGGAGAGGATAATAATTAGATGAGATTCTTTTTAGGTTTGTAACTGGATGTTCCCGAGAACCACAGCTGGGATTCAAATATCTTGAGCCTCTATTTTGCATACAAAGGTAACGATCATACCAAATTTACTTTGGAAATTAAATAACTTCTCTGTTTATGTGGTTAATATGAACATAAGCGTAATATATAAACACAGCTTCCGGGAAAGCAGTAATAGAAAATTAGAGCTTCAAAACAGTGAGACTATTTTTGTTCAAAAACTTCACTATGACTTCGCATTGTACAGGCTGTTTTTGTTAAACTATTTTCAATCCTGTGGTTCTTATAGCTCAAAGTCACTTGCAATCTGTAATCTTAAAGCTTCTGGAAAATAAATAATAGAAGTACGAGCTTTGCAACAGTTGAGGCTATTCTTGTTCAAGAATCTTTAGTATGACTTATCATCATTCATTATGTGTCTACCTTTGTTTGCTTGATGCTTTTGCTAGTTGGTTCCCAATTCTTAAAAGTTGCTTGAAAGCGATAGAAGTTAAATAACATCTCATGATGATTCTTGAAATGGCCAAGTAAATGTTACTCTATTTCAAACATAATCGATTTATATAAAATTGTGCATTTTGTTATCTAAAAAATTGAGTAACTCTCATGGTATCCGCAATAAAACTGTGGATTTTGATGATAATCTCCCATATGCTGAAGATCCAAGGTTGATCTACATTAATGATCCTAGGAGAACTAATGACAAATATGAGCTCACCATGAATGAGATTCGGACTACCAAGTATACCCTTTTAACATTCTTGCCCAAGAATTTTTTCATTCAGTTTCATCGAGTGGCTTATTGCTGCTCTCAATCAACTTTCACCTCTAGCAGTCTTTGGGAGAACTGTTTATCTTTTCCCACTCTTGTTTGTGCTTTGTGTCACGGCAATTAAAGATGGTTATGAGGATTGGCTGATAACAATCGAGAGGAGTTAGTTCTACAGGCAGGGTAATTTCAAATGAAGAAATGGAAAAATATAAGAGCTGGAGAGGTTGTCAAGATCCATGCTGACGATGTTGTCAAGAAATGAAGGGTTCTGTAGGAGCTTCTATCTCTGTAATCAATTTGTTGGAAGTTGTCAATTCAAGCACTAGCATTTCTGGTGCAACACCAGCAACCTCTGATTATTTTGATACCTTGTGCCAACAATCCTTCCCTTGTCCATTGGTTTTTGGAAATGTAGGCAGTAAAGACTTGAACAAGTGGATTGATGACAGGATTGCCAGCACTGAATCACCTAACATGGACTACGGATAAGGTGGAATTTTAAGAATGCTTCTATCACTTCTTAAAATTGCGTGTCACATCATGGGAAGCTTCGGTCTCCTTTCGGCTCTGACACCTTATTGAAGGTAAATACTTTTATTGTAATTTTCTCCTTCCCCCCAACAATGAGCTTTCACTTTCTTTAAAAGTTCACTTTTACTTTTATGTGAAATGCTTCATCCTAAACTACTATTGCACTTAGGTTGATGCTGAATCAAGCAAATATCTGGAGCAATGGAATGAAATGCTTAAAAGTGACGCTGTTAAACTCTGCCAAGATAACAATTTCAATTCGGGTTTCTTTGAGGGAAGTGATAATAACAGTGTTTTCGATGCTTATGAATTGAAGGTAATACCCTCATTCAACTTCTTGGCCTTCTTTCTATGCAGTTGGTAGAAAACATTACTTCAGTGTTTGTGGTTGCATCTCCATATGCTAATTGTCTCTTTGGCTATTATAACATACAGGTTAGGCTTGAGCATGTTCTTGAGAGGATAGGATTGATATCTGAGGCTGCTAATACGGACAAGCCATTTTTAATAACGGGTAGCTTCTTCATTGGTGGGGCACTGGCCGCTAGATCTGCTTATACACTGCAGCATTTTGGAATTACTCATGAATTGTGTCTGTGCTCCAATGAAATTGGCCAAGCAGATTCCCAATACCATGACCTATTCGAGTACAAAAACTTTTCCGTAACTACCTATATTTCCTTCTACATTTTTATTAGTTTGGTTCTAAATGAAGAAAGTGTGGTTTTTTTAATGCATCTGCATGAAATCCCGTCTTAACTTTTGCTTATTTTCTCTGCTGGATAACATAAACTGAAATAACTGGGCCTTCGGTTCAAAGATACATGAATCAAAAAGCATAGAACGATAATATTAGTGGTGGTCGTGGATATAACAGCAGCGGACAATGGAAAGTGGTAACGGCCATTTTGCCTTTGTACACATCTTAGACTCAGTTCTATGGAAGTGTTGAATGTAAAACTCTCTGATGCTACCTGAATGGAAACTTCTTTCATAACATATATGATTGTGCCTTATTGGAACAGATATATGACAATGAAGATTCAAACATCAGCAGTATCTTTGAAGAAGTTTGTGATTTTATTGATCACGTTGAACAAATAGGTGGAAGAATCTTAGTTCATTGCTTTGAAGGGAAAAGTAGGAGTGCCACAGTAGTGATTGCATACCTGATGCTTCAGAAGTAAGAATATTTCATGCTTTGCATTTTACAGAATTATAGCTTGATAGAAGGCTATATTGTTGCTAAAGAACCTCCAGTATCGATAAATCGGAGGAGGTTCTTTTTTTCCAATTGAATGAAATGTTATTGCTATTGTGGGCAGGAACTTAATTATATTAGAAGCATGGAATTCCTTCAAGCGAGCTCATCGTCGAGCCCAACCAAATGATGGGTTTGCAAGGATATTATTGTATCTTGATCGGAAACTGCATGGAAAGGTTTCAATGGATTGGCATCAACGAAAACCAATGATGAAAGTTTGTCCGATTTGTGGGAAGAATGCTGGGTTGAGCAGTAGTTCACTCAAGCTTCATTTGCAGAAAGCACATAAGAAGCTATCTTCAGGGAGTGTGGACAGTGCAATGTCCATGGAGATACAAAAAGATTTGGATGCACTCAAAATAAACCGTGGTGGGAGTGTAAGCCCCACACAGAGACAATCTCATTCAGTTATGGATGTGTAACGGTTGAGCCTGCTTTTCGGTGCAATGAGAATACTGACTAGTTTTTCTACTCCTGAATTTGCTTCTGTCTATATGCGGTCATGTTACTCGGAACCAGATATTAGCAACAGCATTTTTGAGACAGTTTATCAGCTATCCTGCTTTGGAAGATCAAGGCTGGGGAATCTTGGTTTATAAAGTTTTTTTTTAGAGTGCATTCATGTATCATTGGTCATCGTCTTCTTTCAACATAAACCAATAAAACCCCAATTTTAAGTGAACTGCAGTTTTCTTTTATATATTCACCCTCAGCTCATAACTAGGCTATAAACAGATATGAATCATTGCAGTAACACCATACGGAATTGATTCGTGTTGGACAAAAATGACCATAATCACATTTTAAATGTATTTCTATCTAATCCAAACTTGTCCATACATGATATGATGAAGTATACTGCAGATTTAACGTTACCATCATCAGCTTTGTGCCTCTTTCAACTATGCTTCTGATTCAGTGTAAGAAAGATAATTTTCAAGAACCGGACGAGATTCGGAAATGGGAATGTCTGTCCAACACTAGGATATTCAAAAATGTTTCTTCATTAATACACTTTTTTTTTTCATTTTGTTTAGAAAAGCATATATAGTTTGAGGATAATTCATTTTATTGCGTTTTACATGTCATCGGTGTTTCAGTAACGGAAAGAAGTACAAAACATACATCCTGAGCAAAAACAGGCTTTACATTTTGAAATGCAGTCACATTGCAACCCTGTCATGCAACTTTGTCTGTATTACCATTAGGGAGGGAGAGGAGGAACCGTTGAGCCGCAGGATAGTGATATTCACTAGTTTAATTCCAACCCGTAACATGCAAACTCCATCAGTATTGTCATATATGCCAACAATGGGAATACCCGAAGCTGCAAACCAGACTCTTCCCCTAACTTACATCCCTTTCCATCAACTCATCACCGAATTAGAAAGTGAGATGATATCACCAAAAAATATGGAATATTTTGCCCTCACTCTCTTTCCTGTTCTATTTTTGATTCTGCAAATTACGTGTCTTAGATGAAGGAGATAATGGGCACAATATGAATATTTAATACGGTAAAATAGACAAATTATCTATTTGCATCTACATATCCACTACCCCACCCACCATCTTCCATCCCTACTTCTAGTGGTTGACATATTGACCTCCGTGCTCTGTTGACTTGATGACATTTCTGTTATGGAAAAGTCAGACATCATATCCTGTTTGGAAATGGTTACCATGTCATGTCTGTTGGCGTATATGAATGTTCAAGTGCATGCTTTTCCACTAGTATTGGCTTGCAAAACCGCTCTTGGATGCCATTGTTGTGCACCATGATGGGTCTCTGTCTTTGTCTTCTCGTTCACAATATCCAAGGCTTCTTTGCATCTGATAGATCCAGACATGTTCTCAATCTCATCCAACCATTTTTCTAAAATATTAGTGGGTCATAGTCATACTAAAAAATCTCATTTGCTTGGTTGATATGCTCACCTTTAAAAACTACACATAAAAAAGTTAAAGAGAAAAAAATCTGTAGATGCTCGTTTTTGTCCAGGGTCCAATACAAGATTCAAAGTGGATTGCAGGACTAAAATAAATATAACAGTTTGCAACACCCAGTTGTCTCTCTTCAACCGTTTCGCCTATAACTGCAGCAAATAACCAAGTCAGATTTTTTGGGAGCCAAGTAAGAAGCAATGAGGCAAACTGTTATGGGAAAAAAAGGGTAAAAACTGATGGAAACAGTTTGTAAGTGGGGGCACGACTTGAAGAGTATTTTGGGGGAAATAAACTGTAAAGAGTTCAGTTTTTAGGATTAACGACTGGAAAAGGAAGACAAAAAAAGAAAAGGAGAAAAGGGGGGAGGCTACGCACAAGAGAGGAGGCACAAAAGATTTTTTTTCCTTTTCATTCGTTTTACACAGAAAAGCAACGGATAAAAACAGTGTAAACAATATTTTTTTGAGATTAAAAAGATCAAACAGTGTGTGTAAAAGGGATTCATGTAATTGATCCTTTTGAGAGCAGCAGAAAACAAAGGAGAGAAGAACAAGAATAAGTGGGAAACTGAAGAAATTACAAGAGCTTGTTCCTAACATAGACAAGCAAACGAGCTATTCAGATATGCTGGACTTGGCTGTGTAGCATATTAAAGGCCTTCAAAACGAAGTTCAGAAACTCCACAAAGAATTGGAAACGTGTACATGCGGGTGCAAACAAAGCTTATGATGATTGCTCGACAGGGTAAAGAAATAAAGTTTTCTGATTTCCAAATTTTGAAGGCAAGACTAATTTAGTTGGATTAGCTTGGCTTAATAAGGAAAATATAAGATAAACAAAATCAAAATCAAGTTACAAGGTAGTTTCTAAATCTGATTTTAGGGAATTTTTGTTTCTTTTTGTTTCTGTTTTTCATTCGAATTAAAAATAAAATAAAATAAAAGGGATTGACGTTAGTCTTAATAAAAATATTTTCTTTCTTTAATCAAAACAGTAAAGAACGAAAGAGAGAGAGAGAGCTTACCTTGGCCGAGCGTTCGTGGCTCTCAATCGAAGGGATTTTAGGCATGGTGGTCACCATTTCTGTTAGTTGAGTAGAGTAAGAATAGAGAAGATGAGAGGAACGGCTGGGTTGTTTAGTTTAGAGTTAGGTTAGGTTTGTTATTTAGGTTATATGTTAAAACTTTAGGGTTAATTAGCTTTTAGCCACTGAGTCCTTAGAGTGTCATTTAATCCCTATAGTTTTTGTATTTATTTTCATTTTGGTCCCCAAACCGAATGTTTTCCTATTTCCAATTTTGCATCTTTATCTTATGCGTTTTAATTTTCAGTCCCAAATGTTATATTATTTAGTTTTTGTTATTTTAGACATTTAACTTCTGAATTGTTGCATGTTCGTTTTAGTCCATAAATCAACATTTGCATGTTTATAGTTTTGTCTCTTTATTTTACCCGCATCTAATTTTAGCCCTAAGTATTCTTGTATTTAATCTTTGCCGTTTTAGACATTAAACTATTAATTTTCGCATGTTACATTTTAGTCCCTAGTTAGAAGTTTGCATGTATCTAATTATGTCTATTTATTTTATGTTCATTTAATTTTCGTCCTAAATATTGATTTGTTTAATTTATGTTGTTTAGATATTAGACTTTAAGGTTTTTGCATGTCACATTTTAGTCATGTGGGCATGTTATTTTAAGTTTATGTGATGTTGCATATTTGGCATAACATTTTCTCGGTTTTCATTTTAGTTTTACAGGTGGTCTCAGTTTTATGTTGATCTTGGTATATGTAATGCATTGATAGTTTTTTTTGTGGTCTTTGTTTAATAGTAATTTTAGCTTTAGATTTATTTACTCATTTATTTTAATCGTATGTTTAATTAATTTTTACTTGACATCATTTTTGCATAATTTGCATGATAGCCTCACTTGCATAACTCGACATATTTATAATTGGATTAAGGGTAATATATTTTTAATTTAAAATTGTTTTAAGTGGGCAGTCATAACTGATTTGAGGTCCGCTTTTAATGATTTTAAAATAAAAGTGTATCCCGAAAGTGAAACAAAAAAATTGATTCGTCATCTAAAATTTGGAAACGAGAGAAAAAGAAATGTTCGTTTATTTAAATATATCGAGAAAATGTTGTTATATCTTTAAGATCTGGTCTCGATATTTGTAAATAATCGAATATTCTTTATCTTTCTAAAATGATTCGGTAATTTTAATTTAATTTATTTGAGTGTTTTTTAGTATTGTAAAATTCACTTTTTTGTTGTCTTACGGGATCAAAAATCAAAATAAATTCGAATTTGTAAAGTTCATTGCAAAGACGTTAATTAATCGACTAGGTACCGATTTAGGGCGTTGTGGGGGTGCTAATCCTTCCCCACACGTAACCGACTCCCGAACTCGGATTTTGGTAACGCAGACTTTAATTTGTTGTTTTAATTAAAATTAGTTTTCATTTAAAATGACAAAACATTTTTGGGTGCCCAATCACACCCTAATCAAGGATTGGTGGCGACTCTTTGAACCGTATTTTTCGATCGTAAAGGAAATCCAAAATTTTTCGAAACGAGAGGCCTTTTAAATCGCATTTGTTTTTAAATTAAAAAGAGGTAACTTAAAAATTAAATCACCCCTTTTCACCTTTTAAGAAAAAAATCGTTTCGATAGCTTGGCGACTCTGCTGGGGACTTTTTTTTAGAGAGTCAGGCCTATAGTCGGTTAATTGATTGTCTTTGCAATTGAAAGTTATAAATTCGCTCTAATTTGCTTTTTGATCCCCGTTTGATTTTGATTTGATTAATCAATAAATAGTTGTACTGATCTGTTTGTTAATGGTTTCAGATTAATTATGTGTTGAAAGAGGATTGATCTTTTGAGTGTTTTGTGAATATATGTTTTATTTTCGCTTTTCCTCACACACTGCACAGTTGCATTGGCATAACATGAGCTAAAACCCCGCTCCGTCCTATTTAAGTAGGAATGAGAGACTACTCCCTCGTGTGGTTTTCACCTCCGCATGGGATAGTGGATCACTCCTGGAGCTCACGCCTTATGGTCCTCGTGATGGTATTCACCTCCGCATGGACATAGGGAGGTGTGTTCCCTCGAAGTTGAACTCGATCCCTAAAGCCTGTGATGGGCTAGGATTGAGGGTTCGGCAGCCCAAGGGGGCACCGGCAAGGACAATTCGAGAACCTAATGCTTTAGAACCGAACTCAGCATGTAGTGAACATAGAGCTTGAACTTAGGTTGAGCCTAACCCGAACATTAAGAGTTCCGTGAGGAGTGTACACAAGGAAAAGTTTTCGAGTCATTTATTTTCGCTTTTTGAATAAATGTATGCAAACTAGAAATCATGCGGTTAGGTTTATTTTTCTCGAACAAAGCATGCGAAGTAGATATAATGCGGTTAGGAATTTTTGTGAATAACAAAGCATGAGGGTAGATATCATGTTGGGTAGGATCTACTAAGCATGATTGGGTAGTCAGCATGTGAGGATAGGTTTTATTTGTTACGATACTCATCATTTTGTTGTTTATGTGTATTAACCCATTGATTGTTTATGACTATTTTGTTTTGGAGTTATTATATTTGCATTTGTATTTCATGTCATTCAAAGGTGTTAATTCGCAAGTGATTGACTAATAAGAAGGCTGGTCATATGGGACGAGAAACTCTTAGCCATGTAGTCAAAATCGGGAGATCCAAAGACATTCAAGCGATTCATGAAGAAAGACATCCGATGAATAAAGTTAGAAGTCGATCGAAGACTCTTTTCAAATGAGCGAAGGACGAAGATGTTCCCTCAGGAGATAGATGCAGTAATACCAAGGACGAGAAGACGCTTCAAAAAGACATGAAGACTATTTTGCATTGAAAGTGAAGATAGAGATCCCAAGATTCAATTTAAGGACGTTCGACTTCATCAAAGACAATAAAGTACGCCGATAATTTTGGAGGTGCAATGCCAGATTTCATGAAGAGTACGACTCAAGGAAATGAAGAGATGACGAGTCACAATTGTATTTTGATCACATGGTGTAATGAAATCTTGTTGTCTAAATGAAGGTTGTTCTATAGTGGTCACTTTTGGAATTAACACCTTTTGCATTTGCATTTTGCACCCACATTTGCATTCGCATCGCTTTAATTTAAGCATTTTTACACGCATCAATCATGAAAATGTGAGAGTAACTCATGAAAGATACTGTGACAGAAGCTCTGGAAGCAAATTGAAGTTACTCTGAGACGTGTTTCTAGAAAGAGAGACAACAATGAATGAGATCTTAGCACGAGTTAGTAAGATCGAGAGAATTCAAGAACAGCTTGTAAGGACCCAACAAGAAATAATTGATGAAGTAAGGAAGTTCCAAGTTGAATCCAGGGGACAGATGTCCAAGTTGATGAGCATGATGATTACAGTGATATATGGGGAGAAATAATCAGATGACCCTATTACACAAGAAAATATGAAGACTTCGGGTGAGAATCTGAATGTTAGTGGTGCAACCAATGTGATGATAGCAAATGATCAAGAACAGATGAAGACTTTGGGTGAGAATCTGAATGTTAGTGGTGCAGCCAATGTGATGATAGCAACTGATCAAGAACCTATTATGGGATGTGGTAATTCAAGTCAACTCCAAAAATCAAATAAGATTCCAGAAGATGCTACGGAGATCATACTGGGAAAAGCAGAAGTTAAGGGTGGAACTTCTAATACGAAAGTGGAACCGGACTCAAAGAAAAGAGGCATAGAGGAAGTTCAAGTGTCAGTAAAGAAGGCCAAAAATAATAGAAAGAAGAAGAAGAGGACATCTATGGTTCCGATTCCAATCTCATATTCTGATTTGTTACCCTTTCTCTTTGAAAGTGGGCTTCTAAAGCCTTTTCCTCCGAGGTACAATACTTATTTGCGTCCAAATTGGCAAGGTGTCAAAAAATCATGCGGTTATCATTCTCATGAGTTTAGCCACTCTATAGAAGATTGTACGATCATGAGATTTAAAGTTCAAAACTTCATCACGGAAGGGTTGTTATGCTTTGAAAATGGAAAACCTAAACTCCCCGGAAGTTCAAAACTTATCGATGAAGGGAGATTTGCAAATCAATGTCTCTCCCAAGATGTTGGTCAAAAGTTAAACCTTCAAAGCGAATGTTCCAGTGATCAGTCACAAGGTCTTCAATATGATCATAATAACGGCAAGGAGAAAGTGGGATCAAAAGAGTTTTCATATAGCCAGATATATCCAAAGTTGCTCCAAGCCCAACTGATTGTCCCACGTCTGGCCAAGCCTTTGCTGCCCCCTTATCCGAGTTGGTATAATGAGGATGTTACTTGTGAATATCATATTGGAGCCCGAGGACACTCCATCGAGAATTATAGCAACTTCAAGCGACAGGTTCGAGATCTTTTGGCTCATGGAGTTATAGAGGTGGATGCTCAACAGTTGAAAATTAATCGCCAGAATAAAGTTGATGGGGTTGAAACAAGTGAAGTACATACCAAAGAGAGTGTTGAAAAGGAGAAAAATAAAATCAAGGAAAGCGAGATATGTGAAACAGAGATAAAAGACTCAACTCTTGAGACCTCTTTGATGCTAAAAAAGAAGATAGAAGTGGGAAGTAACAAGAAGAAAGTTAAAGAAGAGGTAGTCTGAGACTGGCCGTAGAAGATGTCTTGGGAAAATACGACCCTCAAGGTTTTTCAAGTGCCCATTTCCGACTTGTTATCCCCTTTAATCAAGAATCAGTGCCTCACTCCAAGGCCATTAAGAATGAAGACTAGCCCATCCGCTTATGGCTACGACCCGAATAGTGCTTGTGATTTTCATATGGGGGCATTAGGTCATCCCACTGACAAGTGCATACCGTTGATGGAAGAGATAGAAAATCTCGTTGATAAAGGAGTCCTGACACAAGAAATGATCGAGATATGGGGAGAGAATGCGGATAAAAACCCTAATCCAACGGGGCACCCGCCATTCTAGGGAAAGTAGGGCCTTTTGGTTGAACAAGTGAAGGTTGTGCTCCACCACAATCGCGTTTCCCATTTGCAACATCATGTTTGAACTTGTTTTTCATCATTTCTCAGTTTTTTTATATATATAATGATATTTAAATGAACTCATGTTACTTTAAGAATGGTGATCATTGAATCAAATCCATAATTTGAAATTCTTCGAATATCAATTGAATTAAAAGCTCTTTAATGGTTAGAGTTATAAGTTTTTGACAAAATGATAAGGTTGAAACATGATAAAACAAGGACCTTGACTTTATCCCCAGAAGATACAATTGAACACCATACCTTTTTATTGCAGGGACCGATATAGCCTTTTTCTATCATAATAGAATGAACCATAGGCTTAGTATTCAGATATGCATAGGAGCGGACAACATGGGGCATCTTTTGCGTATGACATTACAAAACTATCTAGACCATACTTTTGTTGACGACGTTCGATGATGATTATGATCTTTACGGATGGAATAGTCGAGTAGATGAGTCTAGTTTAGGTCAGTTGCTTGGGAATTAAACTCTAACGATAAAATTTTTTGACTTTCAACAACACCTAGACTATGACAGGTTCTTCTTGACAAGCTTAAGAAATTGGATCCGTATACCCAGATTATAATAGTATATGTATATAATAAAGCTTGAGGTGTCCCTCTAGAGCAATTGGTTAAAAGCCTCGGCTTTATGGATAGAATTCAGCTACCCTGATAAAGATGATTATATTATATGTATACAATAAAGCTGAGCTATTCCGCTAAAGCAATTGGTTATAGAGGAAACTCGAAAGCCCTGACTTTATGAATAGATTATATTCAAACCATGACCTTAATCGGGTACTTGGCAATTTGGTGTATGCTCCACTGTGATTGTCAAGTCAAAGACTTTGTGATGAGATGAATCCTTCAGCTAGCCCGATAAAGGGAAATTACAATAAAGCTAATTTCAGCTAGCCAGACAATGGCAAATTAAATCAATTTTATAAATAAGGAGTGACGGCAAAAATGGACTAAGGGAGATAAGGAACACCTGTTATAGTCAATTTCACACGTGCACTCAGAAATTTTATTTTTAGATCGATATTTCTGCACTGCCTTGGTTAGAGGAGTCTACGAGGCTTGAACAAATGAAAGATTTCAGAGAACTGAAATGGAAGTGTTCTAGAAAGTCCAGTAATGGATTATGCTAGTTGCGTCATTTTGTCCGCATCCGATTAAAATACCAAGCCAAAAAAAAGAAGGGCATATTGCAATATTCACGATGACTGAGAAGGAAATGATATTTCGGTGGTTGAAACCTTAGAAAATAGTAAGCCAACCTGAAACCACCCCCTCAATTTTGACACTTGTCAAAGAGCTATAACCCTGAAAATATTAAAGAGCTATTGATTCTTTTGATATTCTGTGAACTATTGTTTATGATTTGATTCAATTGTGAGCCTGAATTAAGGGGCAGTGTTTTACAAAATTATTTCATTCTTTGATCCTTAAAATAAGAGAAAAGGGAAAAATATTTTCAAACAGGATAGTCTTAAATGTGAAAAGTCCTTGAGGTTGACGAGGCTCTTTTTGCCTCCATTGAAGAAAGAATAAGCGATGCCAGAACATGAAGCATTCCACAGTGTTGAAAGCAAATAGTCTGAGAAATCAGAAGGACTAAGGAATGGAGCTTGTAACGTTTCCTTGTGACGTTGTCAGTAACCCATCAAGAAGAAGATGATATCATCATTCAGAAGAGGCACATTTTACGACTTGTATAAAAGCACAAGACATTTTTTTAGAAGAATTGATCACTTATTAAGTGTTTAGGGCAACATGAAGAGAATCCCTCAAGATATTCGGTTATACTGTTGTGTAGCGGCACTAGAATTTGAGCATTCAAAGTCAAGAGATTTTGGTACGAAGGGAGCCGTGAATACCCATATTGGGGCATGACTGAACCCCCATCATTTTGAGATGACATGATTCGGACGAAGAATGCATTGAGAATAAGCCTTATAATTTGAGGTTTTGGGGCATTTTGAAGACCCGTACCAGTAAAAGATAATATTGGGGCATGACTGAACTCACATCATGATGAAATGATAAGATTCAGACCAAGAGGACGTTGAGAGTGAGTCTTACAACTTGAAATGTTGGGGCATTTTGAAGGCTTGTTCCAGCTAAAGGTATTATTGTGGGGCATCTTTAAAAGCCAATGAAGACATGTGGAATGATCATTGAATGGAAAAATGGTTCCAAGGGGATAAAAATGTATGAAGAATGAAAATGGTGAAACAGTGACAGTGGAGTTTACCATATATGATCATTTTGTCCATCATCATTGCATTATTCCAGTGATTTCACATGCATTAATGTTGGCGAGCCAAAATATCCCATCTTAATCTCCATTGAGTTTTGGTATCCTTGTAATACCATGCAAAAAAACTCTAAGCGCTTTGTAAAAAGCTTCTCCAATTGAAAGATATGGGCAGAAGCCACAGGAAAAGATGAATGTGTTAAATATTTTACGAGCCAGTAAATATGATGTGAAATCAATGTTGAGATCATGTGTTGTTTCCATTATCCAAGATGAAGGTTGTCTTACGCAACTCCAAGGTTAAAATGAGAAATGATGTGATGAAAAGAAATTTGGATGGGTCCTCTTGGCGTCATGTTTCAAGAGTCAAATCAGAACAGACACAGCTATCCCTTTAATCTTGGCGGAGTTTGGTAGTCATGTACATAGTCTCCAAAAACGGGGCAACACAATCATGCTTCTGACCATAGCGAGAAGTAGAGAGAGAAAACACTTTCTCTGAAATAAAGATAGATAACAAAGATGACAAGGAGATAGAAGAAGATCAGAGGGCTCGTCAAAAATGTAAGTTGGAAACTATGAGTTGCTACACGGGTATATAAAGAAGATCCTGGAAAGGAATGATCAAGTATAAGAAGACTAAGTTCACCACTTTGAAGTCAAATGAAGATGGAATCGGCATTTATGCATTCATGAGAACATCATTTGCATAAAAGAAAATGCATTACACTAATACATTTAATTGCATTTGTGTTCGTGTTTCATGCATAAACACATGGTTTTGACAGATCTTCCAGTGAAAAGAGAAGATGTATGATGTCAGAAGCCCGACAAGTCGAAAGAAGATTTCAAACCTCAAACGCAAGAAATCACGTTTAGAGAGGCATACCTTGAAGAATTGAGAGGTCTAATCCACAGAAGAAGCATTACTCTAAAGTGATAACCATCAGATATAGAAGAAAAACAGAGATGTTCGCGTATGAAAAGAGAAATCACTCGATTAAAGTGACTTGTACACAGAAGATTGGGGCAAAGCCAAGTCTTCACCAAAAAGTAGTGAAGCAAATCCATTTTGAGCCTTCACTAAAGAGTAGTGAAGCAAACCATCTTAAGCCTTCATCGAAGAGTAGTGAAGCATATCATTTTTAAACCTTCTCGGAAGAGTGTTGGAGCAAACCATCAGACTATCAGATGTAGGAGAAAAAGCAAAATTTCTTGAGTACAAAGAAAAAGAAACGCGCGCGAGGAGTTATTAACCGATTCAATGTCCCAGGAAGGGAGGGGTTCAAATGACAGTCAAGTCAAGGAAGACTCTCGCATTTAGTTGCGGCGAGACAAGTTCTCACAAGAGAAATGAATTCAAAAAGATTCTCTTAAATTCTAAATTTTTGAGTATAATTATTTTCAAATTTTCAAGCACACATTAATGATTGATAATGTTTGATTTTCAGGTTCGACCTTCGAAGCAAATCAAACATAAGTCTTCACGAGAGAGTAGTGAAGCAAATCATCTAGAAGTCTTCACAAGAAAGTAGTAAAGCAGAAGAAGATGTTCGAGTTCCATACTCCCTAGAGAAAGAGGGAGCGAACCTGTAAGAAGAATATGTTTGAGTTCAATACTCCCTAGAGAAAGAGGGAGCGAACCTGTAAGAAGAATATGTTTGAGTTCCATATTCCCTAGAGAAAGAGGGAGCGAACATGTAAGAAGAATATGTTTGAGTTCCATACTCCCTAGAGAAAGAGGGAACGAACCTGTAAGAAGAATATGTTTGAGTTCCATACTCCCTAGAGAAAGAGGGAGCGAACCAGTAAGAAGAAGATGTTCGAGTTCCATACTCCCTAGAGAAAGAGGGAGCAAACCAGTAAGAAGAAGATGTTCGAGTTCCATACTCCCTAGAGAAAGAGGGAGCGAACCCGTAAGAAGGAGATGTTTGAGTTCCATACTCCCTAGAGAAAGAGGGAGCGAACCACTAAGAAGGAGATGTTCGAGTTCCATACTCCCTAGAGAAAGAGGGAGCGAACCCGTAAGAAGAAGATGTTCGAGTTCCATACTCCCTAGAGAAAGAGTGAGCGAACCCGTAAGAAGAAGATGTTCGAGTTCTATACTCCCTGAACGAATAGGGAGCGGACCCGTTTGTTGAAGATTGTTCGAGTCCTATACTCTCTGAATGAATAGGGAGCGGATACGTTTATTGAAGATCGAGTCTTATACTCTCTGAAGGAATAGGGAGCAGACCCGTTTGTTGAAGATTGTTTGAGTCTTATACTCCCTGAAAGAATAGGGAGCAGACCCGTCATTCGAAGATTTTTCAAGTCTTGCTTATCCTGAAGTAATAGAGAAGCGGATTAATCTTTTGAAGTTCTAATGGCCGGACAAACTTGATCATCTATTGATCTTTGCTCTATTCTCGTTACACGACAATGAGCAAAGAGGGGCAAAATCGATTTGCCAAAGCCAAATGCCATGCATGGGTATGGGGTGGGGTGGGGTGGGGTGGGGTGGGGTGGGGTGTGGTCTACTAGTTATGCTATGATTTTAGGATATTAGTAGCGAACAAAGCTGCCGACACACAGGTCTCTAATTCACTGCCATGAATTATATTGCCCCTCTCTCTGCCTTTCTGCTGCTCCAATAAAACTCTTTTTAACTTTTGGTTTGATTTGTCTGAACACCCTAATTAGTTGACAATCATAGTAAGGCCAGACAGCAGATCAATGTCTCCATTTATTTTTCTGGTAAGGGTGTTCATTGTTCGGTGAATCGATAAGATAATTATATATTAGACCAATTAACGATTAAATTTTTTTTAAAGTTTCATTATCAGTATTAAATATTTTATATTATATGGGTTCAAACCATATTTTTGGATATTTCAATTTCAATGTTATACAAATCCTTTTGACTTTATGCTAAATGCCTTCGTAAATGTTCAAGATTATGCTTTTAGTTAAAAAAAAGGGTAAACTACACATTTAGTAACTATAATATCGATTTTGGTTCATTTTAGTACCTAACGTTTAGTTTTTTTAAAAATTCAACCATCATATTGAATTACGCTTTCCATTCATATTATTATTTTAACACTTCTCTCTACTAACATTTTATTAGTGACGGACGCAAGATTTTATGTTAGGGGGTGAACTAATATTTTAGGATACGATAATAGATTTTCAATAAAAAATATATATATAAAATATATAACACCCCCAACTCGTATCCAACCCAGATATAAGTCAGAAGTATTACATTGACTTTTCAAACCATTTTCTTATTTCAAATAGAGAAATATTCAAACTTAATTTAAAAACACACTAAATGGTTTACATATAACTATTTAAAACGTTTACAAAACTGTTCAGAGTTTATACAATTTATTCTTTTAAATACATACCAACTAGATTTTTATATACTAAAATACATATTATTCATCTCTCTTCTGATCTGACCTTCGGTAAGGAGAACTGACCTGTCTTGCTTCCCATCGATCCATAAACTCTGCAAAACCTGCGTGTGAAACACTCACACGCTAAGTCGTGAACTTAGTGATGCATATAAAAACCTAATATTATGTCTGTGTTTCTGTATGTGTGTTTACGCGCACGCGTGTATAAAACATGTAAAATTTCCGTTCTTTTCGTTGACCAATATGCATGATTTTCTTATGGTCTCATATTTGTTGTTGAATGCTCAAATATTAAGAAGTATAGAGTTTGGTATTATCCCTTTTTTAGTAGTAAAGGTACAATATGAAAAAAAACCCTAAAAGAAACTATAGAGAAATTTAATCGGGGTGGAGTATTTTTGCATCTATTACTCTAGAAAAGTGTACATTTAGGCACCAGACATGCATGTAATCAAGTGCATCTTGCCCCCGGCTTGCTTGGCGATCAGACGAATATTAGCTGAGAGAGTGCGAGAAGTCGATGTGTATACAGCTTCTTATACTCCCAGGGAGAGACAAATAATAGAATTGATATTAAAGTTTATCTTGATTGAGTAGTTTAATTTCAGTTTTTGAACTTTACTCTCTATACTCAAACCTTATGAACATTTTAATCTTATATCAATTATGATCATAAACTTCAAATTATTTGGGTTTTTGCTTGGGGAAATTTCAAATTCAACTTGATTTTAATTTTAGCTTAAATTTGATAATAAATTATCACGTTTGTAGTCTGAGTATGTAAATCAAACCCAATTTTTTTCTTTATAAACAATTATAATCATTAGGCCTGTAAACGAACCGATCAAACATGAACATGATATGTTCATGTTCGTTCGTTTAACTTTAATCGACCAAATGAACGGACATGAACATAAACGAACACAAATTTTTTTATTCGTCTTCGTTCATTAAGGAATGTAGATTGTTCATCTTCGATCGTTAAAGAATGTAGATTGTTTGCTTAAATCCATGAAAAATAAAAAGGCATTCTGCACAGGGGAAGGGAAGATTTTAAGAAACGAAACTTTTAATTTATATATTTTTGTTAGGTTAATCACTAACTGGGTATGTAATTATATGTTATGAAGATAGTACTATAGTGGAGCTTTGTTTTGCTATATTTATTACTCAAATGTTAATGATCAAATTTATTCAAAATACCGTTCCATAATCGTTGATTATGGACCCTTGCTGCCATCTTGAGCATTTAATTAACATTCGACTCTATGCTCACTCAATGACATGCGACTGAGGTCTCCCGTTATTTTCTACTAGGAGAGCATTCGATTTGGTTTTTTTTTTAATAAAAGATAAATCGAACTTGCCAAAGAATTCTGGTAACGCAATTAGTACGCATAATAAATATAATTAGTATTAGAATCAAGTTCATAATGTTATTGAAGTTTTAAATCCACAAATGACCCCAATCTGCCAAAGTAGAAATGACCATATTTTTCTGGGTTTGTCACTTTCTTTTCATATTCGTACGTTTTTGCTCATCAAATTAAATAATTTAACTTTTTGTCATTTAAATTATTGATTTATTAAGTTTTGGTCACATGTGTTATCGAATGTTACATTTTGGTCATGGAGCCATTAACACTAGTTAGTTTGATTTAAACTTTATATAAAATAACATTTTGACCCTAAATTTAAAATAAAATATTAATTTGATCCCTAGGTTCGAGTCAAATCTTATGTCGTCACCGTCAGTCGACATCTACCATCGTTAGTCGACATCGACTACCGTCATCTCAGAATTTACATTTTACTCCCTTTTGACATTCTGAACACGAATTTAGTGTCTGTTTCACCAGAAAATATTTTGAACCCAACAAATCTAGTTTAGAACCCTTCGACTTTCTTTAAAATTAAACCATAATAATAAATTTATTATTTATATTTCTTTAAAACTAAAGACAATAAACATCTAAATCTATATCATAATAATATGTATAAAATTTGTTTATAATATTATAATATTATTTTTTATTATATTTATAATATTAATTGTAATTTTTTAATATTTATAATTTTTGGTTATGTCACATCTTTAATATTTACATTATTAAAAATTTATAATTAATATTATAAATATAATAAATATTATAACATAACAATACCATAAACAAAAACTTTATAAATTTAATTTTGATATAAATTCAATTTTTTTGATGCGCTTTCTTTTAAAGGAATATTAATAATAAACTGGTTTAATTTTAAAGGAAGTGAAATGGTTATAGACTAGATTTGTTGAGTTTTAGATATTTTCTAGTGAAACGAATATCAAATTCGTGTTCAAAATATAAAAACTGAGTTAATAATAAATTTTGGGGTCAAACAGTTGACGATAAAGACGAATGATGACATCCGATGGTGACCAACAATGACAGTGGTAAGTGGTGGTGGTGACGAGAGACTTTAATCGAATTTAGGGTACTTCTAACCTGCCTTAAACATATCTAAATCACCAATTGTTGAAGTTTTATGTCCTAAGTGAAGTAATTTATATAATTAATGAAACCACTTGAATTGAAATGAAATAAATAAAATTTTTATATGTCTATCTATTTACTTTGTTTGTGTACAGTGTCCTTGATATTGCATGTGAAATTACTAAAGTGAAAACAAAATATCGACTCATTGATTGTACATGGTTTAATTGAATATAAACTATATTATAAGGTTGATTATAAATATAAATGCAACAAGTGTCAGGTAACAATTTGTTTTTTCAAACATAATAAATCAGACACCTAAAATGATAACGTTGAGAACATTAGATATCTACATTGAACGAAAAATACTTTAGACACTTAAAGTGAACGAAGAGTATATTTGAACACTTACTTTAGTATTTAATGCCAATTATTAATATATATAAATTTTTATGTTATCGATATAATATCACGTACCAAACTTTGTTTATCAATATAATATCATGTACCCAAATTTATTATCACGAATCTGGAATTTATATCCATCAATATCCCCGAAAAAGATAAAACAACGATAATTCAATAATTATAAAATATGATCAATAACTTTTAAAATAAGTGATTAAAAATTATCAGTTAACATTTTTCCTCTTTCTTGAATTGTGATTTTAATACCTATTAAGATCAAGTAAAAATTGTTCAAAAAGAATAATTACGGGATGTGAAATGCAGGGAAAGCAAAAAGCTTTTATATTATATTATAATTGTAAGCATATAATGCAATAAAAGGTCCAAAAGGGATTCCAATAGCTTCAGTGTGCTCGCTCACGATAGCTTCGTAGGCATTCACAGTGATGCAAACTCTTATTTTCACTCTTATCTATGTTTATTATAGCTGCTGCGCTCTCGTTCCTTGAATCCTCTTGAGTGCCGCGATTGCTCTATCCACTCCGTTGATGGTGAGCGCGAATTCCTTGATGTCTTCCTTTTGAAATGTCTATCATCATCACTACATTCCTGATCTACAGCATTGCTCCGACTGTTCTTCCTACCACCACTGCTACTAACACAAGTTGCCTTGTATCCATTGGAAGTTGACTTGTGATGACCAGAAGATGCAGGTGCATCCGAAGATTGTATGTGTTTCTTGCTGTGTTCTGGAAAGCTAATGCGAGAAAACACACTCGACTTTTGGGTCTTTTCCATTGTTGCTGCAGCAGTCGTGGAAGTGGATTTGGTGACTGTTTCAGGGGCAAGCTTCGAAGACTCGGATCGATGGTGATGATTGTGATCACGACCGTGATCCCGATCACGTTCAGTATGTTGGTCAGGTTTTCTCTTTGAAGGACAGCAAGTTGCTTCATGGTCCCACAAGGAAAGTTCCTGTGAGCTCCTCTCTGATTGGAGACGAGGATACTCATGGCGACGTTCACCACCTAACATTTGTGGGGTAGGCTTCTGCAACAAACAACCATGATTGAAATGATCAAGTTAAATCATAAATGTGTTCCACCCCGACTCAAAAGACTATCTTATTTTTCCATGTCACAGCCACTGGACATGAGCATGCTGATGCTATTAAGCCAAGAGAATCTTCCAGTAGTGTTTCATGAATAGCGACCAGAAGCATATATCTCTCGTGTTCATTTCTCTCTAATGTTCATTTTGAGGATAGAAATAGAACAGCAAAACAACAGAGCATTGGTAGATAAAAGATCGAGAATAGTAGATGGCAAGTGCAGAATGATTACAATTAATTTTAAAAATACTTTAAAAAAAACATCAAGGAACAAACACAAACAGGATGAACTAGAAGGAAATCTGTGTCTCAAGTTAGGGCACAAATGGGAGACCTATGCTCGCAAACTATCTGGTTCAACTTGAAAAAAACTCGAATTCGATTTGGTAATTATCAAGCCAAGCTCGAGCTTGAGCATCTCAAGTTAAAGATCAAAACTGAATTCGAGCACCATAACAACCAGCTCAAATGGATCACAAGATTTTCGAGCTTTTTTTATATAATTAAAATACATTTCTACCCTTAATACATATTATTGAATACGAATAAGCTTAATCAAGCTCAAGTTCAAGCTTGAGTACAAAAATCAATGAGTTTAATTGAGCTCGAGATCGAGCTCAAGCCTGCCACCATTAATAGAAGACTACAGGATGGCTTCGAGGTTTAATGTAAGTTCTACTTCATTGCGAACTCAACAAACAGCAGAAATTGTCTTAAAGAAACAAAGGAAGCAGAGAGTATATAACACATATTTAGCAGCATAGATAATATAGTATCAGAACCCTGCAAAATGACACAAATACAATGCTTAAACCGTGCAACCCTGACCATCTCTATGTGCTTATCCTTTTTCATTTATACTATTCTTTTTCATTTATACTATGTCAATAAGTGGAACCATATGGGCAATGGGCATAACCAGAAACAGAAAGTAGGAAAATAATGAATACATACATATTTTGATTTCAATAAAGAAAAATCACTGCAGATACTCACTTCTCTATTGAATTCCCGATCTCTGGTGAAATCCCTGCAATAATTTTAGAAAATAGCTACTAAGCCAATTAATCATGTGAAATCCATCTCTAAATAACAAGAAGAATATTATTCCCAAGTCAGTTGAACATAGTAAGTGATCAATTGGCGTGCAAATAGTAAGCTTAGAATGAGAGTATGTTCAGTACCTTTCACCTCCTCTCAGATTTTCATGCCGCCTCCTCAAATCAGCTTGCCGAGCCTCAAATTCCTCTCTACTCATATTTGGTGGGGCAACATTCATACCCATTCCAAACTCAGCAAGATCTCTATAGAACATTCAAATCAAATTGCATGTGAAGTTAAAGCAGACAAAACTGCCACGCATACACCCAAGCAATAAAATTGCAACTGTTATAAACATAACATATAACTATTTAACAAATATTACTCGTACCTTTGAGATGGGGGAGGATGAAACATGTACCCTTGAGCACCAAAAGGATCTGGAGGCATGACACTTCCAAATGGCATGTCCAGTGGACCTAGTCCATATCCCCCCATATAAGGCATCCCACCAACATAAGGACCCATAAACCCATCCATTCCTGGCTGCATACCAGTCCAGTAAGGGTTATAGACTGAAGGACCCATAGAAATCATATAGCTCTCAGCTGCAAGATCCTGAGGGGTTTTCCAATGCAAGTCTAGAAAGCAAAAAGAATAAGACTCAGATTAAACATTCCTAATGATTTTATGAGTCTCACATGTAGTATCATCATCAAATACCAAAAAGGGACCGTAGACCTACCATTTGCTAGCAAACGGACCTTCTTCTTTTTCTTTTTCTTTCCTGGAAAAGCGAAGCATCAAAATTAAAACTCGATCCATTTATTGCATCATTCCCACTAGAGAAGGAAAACAATTCTCTCTATAATACACACCAACATCCAACTATGTGTGTAAGATGAAACATGAAAGAAGATTACATAAAAATTTACTACCTGAAGAATGTATGTTAATATACCCGACCAGAATATTCTTATCAAAAAAGATACCTTTGCCACAATCTTTCAAGAAGAATGGTACTAAGGCAGGCATGTGGCAGAATAGCCTCACTTCAAACTATATTTTAAGGGAAAGGAAAGTAAACACCTTTCCCTTCTTTGGATATTTTTTTTATTTAAGCAAGGAAAAGTGAAGGGAGTGGAATATTCCTTGCTTTCCCTTGAAACACACCATTTTTATTTACCCCAATCTGGGGGAAAGGATAGTTAAAATATATATATTAAGATGTAAAATACCTATACCTTTTAATCCCCTTAATCTTTTACACAAGTTATTTTATAAAAAAATTGATAATACAATTGGAAAAGGTCAATAAAATGAATCATTTTCTTTCCGCTGTTTAACCAAACAATGGTAGTGTATATTCCTTTATTTACTTTCTTACAATTTCTAGAGGAGATTAGCACCAACATTATTGAATGTTTTCTTCCAAACCGACCAAATCAAGATAAAAAAAAATTAAGAAACAAATAATCATTACCTGCCTCTCCAGAAGCTGCCTTCTGTTGCACTTCTTCCTCTGCAAGCAGGGCACTCCCTTGTGATGCAGATTCCTTCACACTCATTGACTCCAGCGTAGCCTCAGATGCATCAGCAGGTTTAACAACCTTAACTTTCTCCAAGGCCTGCTGTGGAGGAATAGCTGCCTTCACCTCATAAGCTTTTTCATTCACAACAGGGCATTCTTCCTTAGCAGATACTGGCTTCTGCTCTCCCTTTGATGCAGCAGATGTAGTAGGAGACAGAATTTTTGGATGTGGACATCGGGTGGATTCCATATCTAAATTTGAAAGAAATGACATATCAATAATGATTCTTACATCATATAACTCATTGAAAACTTCATTTTATTATGACAATGGCTAATGAACCTTGAATTTGAAAAGTGCTTCCAGCATTGTCAGCACTGCTGTTACCAGACTCCAATATACGATAAATTGTATCTCTTAGGGTCTTATTTGGCAGAAGATCATCGGCGAGTATGTTGGAAGCCCCACATACGCAAACTAATTTTGAGATAATGTGATCCCTTATACCTGAGTTACATTTTGTTAAAGTGAGCTTCAACATGCATAAACAAAAGCATCAGCAGGAAAATTATAACTAGAAAATGAATGGAATAAGTAGCTATGAAACTCACATTTATCACAAAAACTCGTAAAACAGCATTTGCTAGTTAGAACAGCATCCTTCATTACTTCCTTGCACAATGGGCAGTGAAATTCAGGTGGAAGGTCACCAACAGAACGAGTGGAAGGTAAGCCCTCAATCTCTTTCTCAAAAGCAGCTCTGTTAGAAAAAAAACCAAATTAATTTTCAAGCATAAAAAATGAATTCCCTACAAGCATAGAGAAAATTGAACTTATAAGACAGGACAGTTACTCATTAGGTTTCAAAACTGCAACTGCTCCACTTGGCAATGCATAAGAGCCATCTGGAGTTGCCATCAGCATCGACTTTGGAATTCCAGTTGGAGGCTTTACCCTTTTGATATCATAGTTTGGATCACCATTTGTGGGGCAGTGCTGAATAAAATGCCCTATATGAAAAATTCCATAATAAGCACAAGTTTGCTAAAAAGCACAAACTCCAGGAAAATAAGTATTATCAACATACCTGGAACCTTACAGCGGTGACAAACATAACCCTGAGGAGGTGTTTTCCGCTCTAATCCTAATTGAGTTCAATTAAAACAAGCATAATATTCAGCTCCATATACAATTTCAGTACAATTACATGAATGAAATGTCCCAAAAAATTTCAAACTTGGCTGATTTAAAATGAGAATAAATGACAATTAAAAATCATTACATGTTAAAAGCGAAAGGAAAAAAGGTGACAGTGCAAACTTCAGTAAATTTGCAAGTTAAGGAACTATGGACAAGGCCATCATACTCGCATGCAAACATATATAGACCATTAGACACAAAAATAATATGAAATCGCATAACTAATATCACATTCAAAAAAGTAGGAACAGCTTCAAGTGTAAATAATCTAGAGATTAGCCTAAAAAGAACATCATGCGCACAAATGCATTCTCATCCACCGTGAATAAATGATGCAATAAAAACCAAAAAGGCATAGGAGAATCACCAAAACCACGCCCTCCCATCCTTCCACCCATACCCCTTCCAAAGCCTCTACCAGGTCCAAAACCATCCACACTTTGGCTGTCAATCCAAAATAAATAAAATCATTACTAATGAAAGTTACACCAATACAACAAAAAAGAAAAGAAACTAGGACTCATATTACCACTGCCAATCCAAGGCAGGAGTATCAATTAAAGCCTTAATCTTGTCGTCTTCATCAGCTTTATTAGTGGGGGCAGCATTATGAACTGGATTGCTAGACAGAACTGGCATCGTATCAGGGACTGAATATAAATCATTTCCAAATTCATCCCATTCAGTTTCTTCGGGCTAAAAGAAAAAAGATCAAGGTTGATATTAGACTTCTAATGTTTTTCTTTGCTAATACGTAGAATATTCCCCAAATACACAATAGTTAACACAAGTAGCATGAAGACACACAAATTTTCCTCAAGGATAATACGTTAAAAAAAGCTTACATATTTTGGGGCAGATGACTCGGCATCCAGAAAGTTAATCTTTTCAGGTTGAACATTTTCAGTATGATTTCCCACCTTAGGCCTGTGAAGCATGACAAAACCCTAACTCAGACCCATTATCAAATTTCATCTACCAATAGTAGGCAGTACACACCAGAGAAGATCACAACACATTAAGTTCATGCAGTAATTGAACATTTTACACCTTCTTTTCTCAACAACTTTAATAAAGTTATATATTTGACTGGTTAGAAATCTAAACGATCGAGATAATACTCTTGAGCAGCAACAATGGGCATGCGAGGCCTTCCAGGAACCCGGCGAATTAGTACAGAAGTATTTTTTGGGATTACCGTTGCTTCATCAAGATATTCTGAAATTGAAAATAGAGAACAAGTCTATAAAACACTAAAAACAGACTAATCCAATAGGGACAAACAATTTAAATAACCATTCAAGAAACAAAGTGAACCAACATAAAGATTGATTTAGCTGTACTCAGAAGTGGCATTTCTATGCTGAATTCAATTAAAAACCAGAATACCACTCCCTGAAAAAACAATTCTTTATATTGACTATCCGACTTTTAATTTTTGAAACCCACCTCCAAACACTCAAAGTGCAAAAGGCTAGACAAGGTTACAACAACCTATACAATGGAAACTGTGCTCGAGATAAAACTCTATTTCAAATTGAGGCAATCCGGTCGAAGATGTGTAACAATCAAATTAGAAAGCTTAGACACTAAAAGAGAATACATATAATATGAAGTAGTTAAGGACATGGTACTAAATGCAATCCCTTTTTTTCCTTTCAATAATATACTAAATGCAATATTTGCTCCCAATTAACTTTTAATTGAAAATAGCTATCAAAGTGAAAAGACCAACCTTCGTTAGTTTGGGCATTAGTGACAACGAGGTCGAAGTCTGTACCCCTGCCCAAGTGCTTTGATTCAAATATTTTTTCTTTCAAAGTACCAACGCTTATAAACGGAGCATCCATGGCAATTGAATCAAAATCTCTTGCACTCTTAAACTTGTAATAAACAGCCATTTTTCTTTTCTTTTTCCTCTTAATAGAGAAAAACAGTGATGATGATGATGATGATGATTAACTAAAAAAATGTAATCAAAGTATTTATTGGCCTTCAAAGAAAGGCCTGGTAAGAAAACAAAAACAAAATTGAACTGTAAAAAAAAATCTTCATTTTTTTCTTATTCTAAAAGAAATAGAACCAAACTCCTGATACTTCGGCGATGCAAAATCCGAAGCTCTCTCTTCAACAAATCTATTCTGGCAATTTCTCCAGGATTTTATCAAAAAATAGCCGAATTTTCACAATTTGTAAGCGAATCCAGAAGTTCCGAAATATATCAGGGCAAATCAAAATGAATTATGTAAAATCCACTTGGCCATAGACACTCGACAAATTCACACGATCTCTTGTATTGTTTTATTAGCTCGGATTTAATAAATTCTCCGCTGATCCAGATCTACTAAAACTCGAACCAAAAGTAGTCTTCAACAGAAAATCCAACCACCGATCGATCTTCAAAGAAAAACGCAGCAGCTTCGAAGGTTTCGGTTCTGAAATTCCTCTGGTGAAAAAGGAATAATAAAAATTTGTAGGACCTCGATCAAAGATTGGAGAGACAGAAAGGATTAACGATCATCGTCATCAATCTTTTTAGGGTTAGGGTTAGGGTTTGGGGAGGGTTTCTAATAGAGAAATCAATGGGGAATTTGGTTAGAAATATGGACCTTCTAATATAAGTATCTCTAATCTGGATGGGCACGTGCGACCCAGGTGCTGTTCTAAAAATAAATAGGGTAAAGTACAGATTTAGTATCTAAACTATTATTTTTGTTCCATTTTAAAACGCTGCCGTTTAGAGGCTAGGGCAACCTATTTTTTCTTGTTGAGTTATTTTTGTAGGGCTCCGTCCACTTTCAACTTTAATACAATTTAATCCAAATTTGAGGCTTTGCAAGTTTCTTAATTATCCCTTTATTTTATAAAAATTCCATTTTAGTCACTTAAGTGCGTTTTGCCTTTATTTTCATTTATTGTACATTTGGTATTTAATTTTAAATATTTGTTACTTTTAGTCCTAAATATCATTTATGGTTTATTTTCATTTTCAGTTCCCAAATTGCATGAGATTAGTATTCGTTTCCATTTTTTTGCTGCTTTTGTTGTTTGACCTTTAAATTTATCACCTTTTTTACTTTGGTCACTCATTTTCATGTTTGTTTAATATTTTGTTATTTGCATTTCAGCCTACCATGTTTATATTATTACGTTTAAATCCTCGTTGGGTTTTCTTTGTACATGCTCATGTCATTTTTATTTATATGTATATAAAATAACTCTGATTATATTAATATATATATATATATAGTTCTCATACCTTTTTTTAGTAAATATTAAATGTTTATATGTACTTATTTATATGTGGTAAATGTATTTTGTTGGGTATATTATAGATATTAATGAAAAATGAGATAATATTATTTTGTAAGAGGAATTTATGAAAACGTATCTTGATTCACAATAAGTGTGTTTCTAAGTATTTGTTCATACAAAATAATACTCTTTTATGTTTTTATATATATGTATATATTTTTTATTGGAAATTAAAGCAATGATCTTTTGTGAGGGGAATCTACGAAAACATCTCTTGACTTACAAGAAATGTGTTTTTGAAAATTGTTCGTACAAAAGATATCTTTCTAAATTTTAAATGATTTTATTTTGTAATATAAATATTAAACGTGTTATTACTATATATTAATATGCATTCATGTTACATTCATCACACTTGTTTAATTTGTCATATTTTTTGTGATTTAATAACTTTCAAGACAATGTTGTATTAATTTGGAAATTGATGAGATAATATTATGACTGATTGAATGGTGATATTTATTAATTTTTCAAATTAAAAGGACACCCTTTTCAAAATAAATGAAAATGCATATGAATAAAATGATCATAATTTAAAATGTATATTCGAATTTGTAATTTTTGATATTTAGATGATGTATAATCGTTTAGGTATCAATTTTGGACGTTGTGGGATGCTCATCCTTCCCCATACGTAATCGACTCCCGAATGCTTAAAAATTAATTTATAGTTAAATGCATACCATTTTTGTCTTTTAAAATGAATTTTTCCTAAAAATCATTTAAAATACATTTTTAGGTGTTCGACTACCTAACCCAAAAGTCGATGAAGACTCCAAATCAAAAAAAAAATTCAAACTCGAACTTCATCTTGTTTTTTAAATTAAGTTGGATCGCTTCGCCATAAAAACTTAAGGATCGTTCCTTTTCATTTTTGTTGGTTGACGTTGGTTGTCAACCGTGGATTTTTTTATTGCTCTTTTATTTTTTAAATCACATCTTTATTTTTTTTATTTTTAAATTTTAATAAGTTCATCTTTATGACATGTTTTCATCTACCTTTTGACACGTTTTCAATTGTTTGACCGTTGTTTTCATTTGTTTGACCGTTGTTTTCATTTATCTTTTTTTAAGGGTTGATTTGACATTGTCATTGTGGATGAAGATGATATTTATATGTAATCATGCTGATCTTCTCTGTTTTAAACTCTCGAATTAGATTTGGATAACCGATTTACATTTGCGGATAATTTTTTCACGTCACTCGACTCTGATTTACGATTTGTCAGTGGTCTGTCATTAGCCTGATCTTATTTTGTGGTTCATTTGTTGATGAGATCAAATTTATTTATATCTATTTTTGTTCGAGTTTTTTATTAAATTTTTTAGTTTTTCCTTATATGATCCTTATATAATCTTAAGTTACTAATTTTTGTGTCAATGATTATAAGAAAATATCTTAATTATGTGTTTAATTTACGATTATGATTATAAACATTTATTATAATTTGAGATATTTTCTCTTTTTTAATTATTCTTTTAATTTGAAATGTACAACTTGAATGAGATAACTGGAATTTAAATGTTTTTTTTTTTCAAAATGATTTTCTTAAAATCAATTCTTTTCATAGAAGTTTTAATTGTGATATGATTCTCATGAGTACTCTATACAACTTTAGTATAATATTTTTTTTGAAAATATAGTATAATATTGAAAGAAAGAATAAAGGGAACAATGTTTCCTAAAATTTAGTACGCTAAAATTTATTGAGTTATATGTTATCACTGAATTTTACTCGACCTAGTTTTATCGATGTTGTAGTATACCCACAATCTTAATTCTTAGCAGTGAATATTAAATTATTATTAAAAAATAATTATTCAAGTTCTTAAAATTGAAACAAAATTGAGAACTGTAATTTATTGGATACCTTATAATATTAGAAAAAAATTACGATATAATATGGGTAACTAATAAATAATGAAATTAAACTTTTATTAGTAGCTTTTATTGGCTAGAACAATTATTTCTTAAAATTTTATAAAATTGATAAACATTTGTTTATTTATGTGACTCGAAGCTATTTTTATACTGCTAAAATTCAGGCATATAATAATGAGAAAAAGGCACAAACAAATTAGATGTGATTGTAAAAACATTTGATGGAGTGCTTACTTTGGAGTACATGAGAACAAAAAGTAATCTTATTGATCCATTCACTAAAATGTCAAGTATGAGAAGAGGTTCATATAATGTACGTGTTTAAGAATAAACAATTTGATCTTAATAGTTCATAGTACATGTGGTTTGGGTAGTCCTATAAAGATAAAGTTGATAATTTTATCAAATTTATAAGATAAACTACTAAACGCTTTTAATGACTTCATAGTCCATAGTTTGAGCGGTCTTAGTGAGACGAACTTGATGAATTTACTGAATTTATAGGATGAGTCACTATGTGTTCTTAATGAGTTTATACCTATGGTTTTAAGTGGTCCTATTGAGACATAGTTGATAAATTTATCGACATATAATGTTGAGTTTTTTATTCTTAATGAGATCTTATATTTTGTTTGGGTTGTTTTATTGAGATCGACTCGGTGAATTCACAAAATTTAAATTTGAGATGTTGAACTTATTAAATGCTCTTAGTGTTTTAACAGTCTTGATTCATGTGATCTTTATTGAGATATACTTGATAAAATTGTGCACGTAAGTGTCAAGTATTAGCCACCTTCTATAAAAGATATTGAATTTATTTCTAGAGCATTTACCAGCACCTTCTATAAAAGATATTGAATTGTATTTCTATAAAAAAAAAAGAACAATATTATTTGAGTTTCATTTCTTTATTTCGGGTGTATGAATTTGAGAAGATTGTGTTAACTCTTACAGTAATTTCATTATTGCGATTACATTAACCAGATAAATTTACTTTTAAGATAATGACTTACATGACACGATAATTATGTTATTTTATTATTATTATTTGTGACCATCGGTATTAACGTTTTCATTTAACAGTAGAAATTTTACCAACCTATTGTATATGACTATGCAATGATTCCATGGTGATTATACAGCAGTTAGGGAAAGATAGATATGAGTGTTTTATGTAACATCAACATGTGCATTGTCTTAGGACTTTGGAGCAAGCCTTGGATGTGTGAAACTTGTGTTTGGTCTATTTACGTGTAAGACCCCAAAAATTTAATTAAAAGAAAGTTGAGGACTAAATTGCCAAATTTTAAAAGTTTGCAAGTTGATTTTGGAACCTATAGGAAGTTTAGGGACTTAGCCCTAAATTTTCCCAATTTTTCCTAGTTAGTTAAAACCCGGTTAACCCCCAAAATCCCCAAATTGGAAAAATTCAATCCCTAATTCTTCCCCGCCGGCCTCGTCGAATCCCCATCATCTGATCGTCGTTCAGCCCGCCACCGCCATTATCGTGCTCGCCATCGATCGGCGACCAAAGCCCGACCAGCATTCCGCCGTGGGATGACGTCGTTAATTTCATCATGAAGTCTTGTCGCGAAAACCAACCGTCCATCACTGGTTTACGGTTGATTCCGGCTGATTCTGACGTCGGGTTACCTCACCGCCTCCAACACTGTGTTCCCTAGGCGATTCCGACCAGAACCCTACCCAAGCCATCATCCACCGTTGTCGATTTTATTCGTCCGCAATTGGGATGCACTAGAGTAATCGGTCGACCGACCCTCTCCTTACCGTTGTTTCACGCGCTGCCACGCACTGTCGGGTGCGCGTGGGGCTCGCCTCTCAGCTTTGGTTTTTTCTAAAACGGTCTGGATTGCCTCGAACCGGCCCAAGCCGGTCTGAATCGGGTCTATTTGACCAGACCAGGTCAAACCGGTCCGAGTCAACTTGGATCGAACCGAGCTAAAACGAATTGAGTCAACTCGTCTAAGTTAACCCGTTTTCTTGAAATTCAATCCCGGTAAGTTGGTTTTTAGCATTTTACCTTCCGATTTGATCCGTTTTCCGCAATTAAGCCCTGTTTCTGATGTAATTTCTATTTATATGTATCCGAGATAATGTTGGACGTTGTATTCAAGATCGAGAGTGATCAAATGAAGTTTAAATGTTTGATCGTTGGAGCAAGAAAATCGAGATAATACTCTACTACCTTTCGTATGTTGTATGGTACACGTTGATAGTTAGTAAAAGCAAGAATGAGTTCGATTGATCTTATGGATATCGTTGATTTAGGTAAACCTGTTATGATTACGATAAGAATGTAGTAAACCGTATAAAACTCTAATGACTTGGGTAAGGAATTAGAAGATAGATAAGAAATAAATTCAAGTTCAATTATTAGTTAGTAAATCAACTGAGTTCAAGATCCTTAAACTTTTATTATTTTCGTTAAAGGTTAAATGTCGGATATACATGCATAAGAAATTATGAAAATACCCTTAAGTTGTAAAAATGGTATGTATTGACCCTGATAGTGAAATTACCCAGAGAATTTGTATTTTGACCCGATAAAATTAATAACGTACATGTTAATTCTTAATTTATATGAAAAATATATTATAATCAATTTTTAAGCTCAGAAAAAGCACAATACCTATAAATTCTTATTCTTGAATAAACACTTGAAGCCTAATTTATCAAAAGTATTACTACTGACAAAATTGAATGGAATGACGATAAAACCCTTAAAGTGTAAAAAGGACTATGGATGGCTATGATAATGGAGACGACTTGGGAACTCATATTTTGATCCACTTGAACCTTGGAATCACCGATTAGATTCTTGGTGTATTTGAAAATCCCCAAAAATAAACTTCTACATTTGGAATTCTTAATACGACGATCTTCTTATTTTTGAATTATCATTTGAAAAGTAGATTATTGGAAGTGTGGCATGTCACTGAAGTATTTAAATGATGGATTATCCTCAAGTTTTAAAATAAATAATGTGTTTGGATCCCAAAATGACTAAAATAACCTCAAATACCGAGATGACCTAAATATCTTTATGACTTGGATTAAGTGAATGTCTTTGGATAGACTATGAGAACACTGATGAACCTAAATGATATACTGCCCCTAAAGGTTATGGAGTATGACCCAAGTCTTCGAACATTTTGGATACTATTACAATATAGAAATGAAATAAATACCAATGGAATACCTATTCGTCTCCTCAAGAACTGATCAATGATGATCTTGATATTGATCAGTTCAGCTAGTGCATTCAGTATTAAGAAGTGAATAATAGTGAAGTATCACGGTCCGAATAATTGACAAGTATCACAGTGTTGGGATCTGTAGTTCAATTGGACTCGAAATCTTGATAATTCAATATATAATCTTGAATACCACAAATCATCGTTCTACCCTTATTGAGTTAAATTACTGAGAATTCTCCAAGAATCAAAATGTATAAAATATTCATGTTTGTTTGAATAATGGAATCACTTATGTCATACTTGAAATTTTAAGTAACTCTTATGCAAAAGATTCTGAATACCTTCCTGATTACCAAGTACCTCCAAAGAATAACTAGATCCTCTATTGTGTTCCTTATGTGACATGTAAATGTTTTACCTGTTTTAAAGCATGATTTTCCGAAATTACGGATTTATTGATGTTTTGATTTACTTTTAAATGAACTATGACTACATGATATGTGTTCTTTGATTACCTATTTTCACTGGAAATTATAATCGTTCCTGATTTATGGATCATGAGATCTACTAGTTACTACTTGAACTGTTTTATTGGGACGTTATCTGGATAGGCTGGAGTATGGAGGTTCAGACCAATCGAGATGGTAATTCCTTACGGACTTAAGGTGACCCTTGGGTAGGCTCCGAGGCCCCGAGAACCTTTCTTGGGTATGGTCTTAGGCCCCAAGGCACTCCCTTGGGTAAATCACGTGACTGCATATGGTGTATGGGTGGAGGGCATTCATGTTATTTAAATAACTACATGATCATTTTTACAGTATACTACTTGATCATGATTTTGATATTATAAGGTACTGATAAATATGATTTCTACTGGGGATTGTATGGGTAAGCTGGAGTATGCAGGTTCAGCTAGGTCAAACTGGTAATTCCTTACGGACCTAAGGAGACCTTTGGGTAGGCCTATAGGCCTCAAGGTACTCCCTTAGGGTGGTTTCTTTGATGTGTGCTTAGGGTAAATCTTTATGGATGAAGTTCTGGGGAAATTGCATAGAGGTCTTCGGTTGGATGGTATTATTGTGGTTTTAAAATATGTTTTAAACTACTAACGTTTGTAAAGGATCTATATACATTACTCTATTTTGTTGGAACACACTAGACATCATATTCCGATCTCCTGAACTTGGTCCTCTGAATGTTTCCTCTGAACTAAAATCTTCATGTCTTTTACTCGAAAAAATATCAGTGGAACCACAGCTCGTCCTGTAAACCTGTAGACGTCTGAATCGATAAGAAAATTTTTATGCTTGCCTATTATTTGCATGTACTTTACCATCACTTGGTAGTTTTGTATTACTGGGTATCCCAAATGTCACTCTTTTACTCACCATTTCAGGTTAAAAGAATCGAACCAGTGCAACTATCAACATCAGTAAAAGAGTTCCACCGGCATTGTTTGCGGAGTACAGTGCATGTAATTAGGGGGCATGTAGGTTGTGTTCTATTTTTATATTTGAATCTGAAACTTGTATAATTTTAATTATGTTTGTAATATATGAATGATTTTTCTGAACTTGTATTTTAATTATAAATTGTTTTATAATTTTATGCGTTTTAACTGAAATTTTAAATTTTAACATATGTTATGGTTTTCTCTTGATCATCAAGTTCAAGGAACTCATTCACCCACTCCAAACCAAAGCAACCTTCACTAAAGAAGTCGAAGAACTCGTTTACATCAACGCTTAAATCGAAGTTCTCATCACTTCCTTTAACGACCTCTTCTTCTTCTTGTTCTTCGATCAGGACGGTTTTCGATGCCTTGTGGGGCAGTATTAGTTCCGATGATGAAGTTTGTTCTGTCTTAACATTCTGGTTTACTTTCTTGCTCAAATGTTATTGATAAATCGGGCAAAGTAAATGAAAGAACACAAGAATTTTAACGAGGTTCGGCAATGTGCTTACGTCCTCGATGCCTAGGCGGCGCTAGAAAATTTTTATTCAATGATAGTAGGTTTAGGTTACATCTCTATTTATAATAGAAAAACCCTGGTACATAATTACAAAATTAACCATGTACCGTACCGCAGGGGCGCAGCCCCCACACCCCCAACCCACATAATTGTAACCCCCTCTACAAGACTTTCTTTGTAAGAACAGTTGATGTTATCCCCTGTCCTCTTTACCGGTATATTTATGAGCCATACCTTACAAATGTGAATTCCAGTAGTTCTTAATTTCATTGTCTGTTCGCCCTGGAAGTCTCCCAGCAATCAAAGACCACCTGTACCAACATTTAAATCAAAATGCATCATCCCTTGACCCTACAAGACAAATAATAACCAAAAGAAAAAAGAAAAGAAAATGGTAATATCTGATAGAAAAACTTGTTCCCTAGCAGTTTATGAAGCCTAAGAATCAAGTCCTCTTCATCATCTGATATGTTGCCTCTCTTGATGTTTGGTCTCAAGTAGTTCAACCATCTCAGTCTGCAACTCTTGCTGCACCGATTCAATCCTATACACGTGAAAAGAAAAACATGTAGTTTCTCCCTGTGTTAAAGCAGAAGCAGCTGTTATTGATGAACACAAAGAACCTGCTTTAATGGCGATTGTTTTCCATCTCTTTGCACCATGAACCTCAATATACTCGGCCAATTTGGAATCTTCCTCAGCTGTCCATGCACCTTTTTTCAAAGCCCTTTTACTCACACCGTCCTTCTTAGGAGCCATTTTGGCACAGATGATTAATAGGTGTGGATTGAGAAACGAGGAAGGGAAATGAAGAGTATATGAAACGTGAAGAGTTTGGGGTTAATAGAACAGAGAATTGAATGATTAGTGACTAAAGATATCTACCCTTCCTGGGACATGCCCTCAACTACCGGTTCTATTTAGACTTTGTGCTACAATGGTAAGTGCCAATCCCCTCTAGTTAATAATAAATAAATAAAGTTTTAAATAATTGAATTGAGTTACTTGTTTTCTGTTTTTTTTTTTAGTTTGAAACAAGTTAAATTTTATAACTTGAATGCGCTAACGAAGAAACTTTAGTGGTTTTTAGAGATGATTATTATCCCTAAGGTTTTTGATCAAGTCGTCTATAATGATGTTTTAGGTTCATTGTCAAATGATTAAGTTTTTTGAACAAATACAACCTTATAGTCACCTTAGTCTAATAAAAAAATTATAACTTGAATAAATCAAATAAAAAGTTGATGTAAATATCTTAACAAAATTCAAAAAATAAAAAAAATGAAAATTCAACATTTTATAAAAATTATAAAAGATATGAAATTCAATAAAATGTTAAATTATGAAAAATAATAATTTTTTAATATATTATCAAATCAAATTTACCATGCTAGCATTTCTTATTTTGTCTCTTTTTTGGAAGAGTTTTCAAAATATACAATCTTAAATTTATTTTCTCTTACTCGGAATTTAATAATATTTTCAATAAGATTCTAATACCAAGATATTTTTCATTTTTTTAATGCAATAAGCTAATCTTATTAAAAGGTAAAAATATTCAAAATTACTAAAAGAGTTTACAACTATTATCCTAAACTAATCACCTTAGATCATATAAGAATCATATATGGGAAAGGTTACAAATCCAACTACAAGACTTGAATAAAAAATAGATACGAACAAATCTGATTGTATTGACAAACAAATCATAAAAAGAGGTTAAGCTATTGAAAGACCATCGAGAACCGCAAATCAGAGCCGGTCATCATGAGAAATTATCCATGAATAGAAAACCGCGTTTCCAAATTCAATTTGAGGATTCATAGCACGGAGGATTACAAATAAATGACATCTTAATCAGTCATGTCATCGTCAAATCTAACTTTGAGAACACATAAAATAAAAAGAACGACCAAATAACTCGGAAAGAAAACAAAAAAATATGTCACAAAGATAGAGAAAAACGTGTTATAAAGGTAAAATTATTCTTATTAAAAAACTAATAAAAATAAATAAAAAAATAATCAACGATTGACAACCAACATTAAAACTTGTGTCACCGCCGGTTAAACAAAATCAAATAAGAATAGCGGTTAGGGTAAAGTGGAGATAGCGGCTAGAAAGTTTTCCATTTAATTTAACTGGATTATGTTGAAACATTTAAAAAAAACATTCACTTCCTTTGTCCCAATTATTTTGTCACTTTTCTATTTTAAAATTATCTCATTTTGAAAATTTTAACAAATATTGACTTTTATATTTCTCTTTTCACCCTTTAACCTTAAAAAAATTCAACTTTTTAAAAAATAATTTTACCATTTCAAACTTTTATATGACATGATTTTAATTTATTAAAATTATGTGCAGAGTTAACAAGTGACAAAATAATGAGAACAAAGAGAGAACAATGTTTCAATAGAAAAGTTGTAAATAATCCAAAAGTTAACTAACGGATTAAAAGTTGTTGCTTCTATTAGCTTATAAAATTCTATATTTCCGTATTTAATCAAAAGATACCGTTATTCAAATAGAACATATTTAGAACTAGCACGAACTAACTTATTTCAATAGATGAAAGAATTGTTGTTATTTTTAGAGGTCACGAATTCGAGCATCAACGATTACAAGAGTGATTGAACAGTCATTGTCAAATGATTAAGAGTATTTAAAATAAATACTACTTTGTAAACACCTTAACTTAATAAATAAAACATATTTGGAATTCATCAAGGACCGCAGTGGGAAGAAGGAATGTTATTTTTCTTAGTGTTCTTAAATTTGAGTAGTTACGTTTGTAATGTGTATTGTGTTGTTAATTGGTTAAAAAATTATGAATAAATATTATTCTATAATCACCGCATACTATTAAAAAAATTAAACATATTTGAAATAGTTGTAACTATACAGAAAAATACAAAGAAGCATGAATTTTCTTATAAATATGAATCAAAGTTCACTTAAAATAAACATTGAAAAAGTTTTATTATATTTCTCTCCACAATCTAATGTTTATATATTATTCTATAAAAAAATTGTCAAATTTCTCGCATCTCAAATTCAGAGCTAGAAGTTTTAGTTTAAATCAATTGAATCAATAAATTTTTAAAATCAAGAATTTTATGTGAATATAAATTGTTACAGTCCAAATTAAGAGATAGAAGTTATTTCGTCATATATAGAGATGATCTTTTAACTGAGGAAAAATTATATTAAACCATTAAATTATTACTAGAAGTGGTAGTTAACTAGTAGTATAATATAAAATGAGAATAAAACATACATCATTTTACTATCTATCAATACTAAAAATAGATAATAATAATAATAAATTATTCATTCACTTAGTCTTAATTATCGGGTCGAAGTTTGGTTCAAATCAGGTATGGGTAAACTAAATTCGAGTTGCTTTCGGTTTGAGTTTTCCGGTTCGGATCTCTTTCGATCCAACTAAAATTCTGATCGATTTCGGTTTAATTTGGGTTCGGGTTCCGGATCAATTTGAGATCATCTTGTTCATGTTTATATCAAATTTTGAGTCAGATAACATATCAAATTTTTCATGTCTAGCAGTTATACTAAAAATAAGCATTATTTGAAGTTTTTATTCAGTTTATGAAGTCAAAAGGTGTACAATGTAAATTAATAATTAGAGTTGTAAACGAGTCGAGTCGAGCTCGAGTATTGCTGAGCTCGACTCGAACTAGAAAAGTATAAAATTAGCCTCGACTCGAACTCGAAAAGTATAAAATTAGGCTCGACTCGATTCAAAAACTTGCGAGCAAAAAATTATCAAGCTCAGCTCAGACTCGAAATATAATATTGAAACTCGACTCGAACTCGAAAAGTATAATTAGATCTTTGTTGAAAACAAGCCTGATTTTTAGGATCTTGTTTGTGCCTTGGACATGGGTAACATAGGCAAAAGCTGGTTGCCACTTATTATATTGTACTCTTTCTCTTTTCTTATTCTTCCTTCATTCATTCTTGTTTCTCCTCTAAGCTTTAAGATCAAGGTGGATGGTACGGGTTCCTTCCATTTCTCTATCAACTTTTAATCATACTTTAATCTTCATACAACCATTTATGTTAAGAAAAATCCTCCATTTCCTTGTGTGGCTAGAAATAGGGATGTAAATCTTCTTAGATCAAAAAGAGAGGAAGAAGAAGGTGATCTTAAGTTAAAGGAACTTCATTTCAGATTCTCTAGCTAAAGTAGTGTATTTTCAATCTTTTATTGTGTTATGGCTTTACTAAATGTGATGTTTGTTGGAGATTTAGATATTTGAGCATGTTGGGGGGTTTTTGCTTGATCATGCCCTAGATGATATTTTGTGGTAAAGTTAGTGTTTTTATGGTGTTGGATGATCGTAAATAATTCCTCTAAGCTCTCTAAGCTTTAGAACATGATTAGGATCAAACTAGAGTGTTTGGGAGAATTTTTGAGTAATTCCTGAGCCTATTTCTAGATTTTCTAGGTTGTAGTATCGATATTGTATGAACATTATCGATACTTTTCATACTTTTAGTGTAATATGACATTCTTTTAGAACGAGTATCAATACTCTAGGGAATAGTATCGATATTGCTCATCTGGTATCAATACCAAGTGTGTCAGTATCGATATTGGGGTAATTTTAGAACACTAGCTATTTTTGGTATCAATACTCAAGGGAGAATTGATACTTGATTATGCAGTATCTATACTACATGTAGAGTATTGATACTACTTGTTTTTTATGGTCAAATTCAACTTCGCTAAATCCTGTAAGTACTAGGGATAACTCGTAATATTGGGATTTAGCCTGAGAGAGGCTTCAATGGTTAAAAATGGCTAGAAACACTCTTAGGAGTGGGTTATGATCGAAATAACCTTAATGAGTGGAATGCTTCCAAGTACCCATAATCAAGCATGTATCGGGTAATCACGAATGAAGGATCGTTTTGAAGGATGTGTCTGTGAGCGAGATGATGATCCACGCAAATAGTGTTATAGAGGAATCATGTACCATGTGAATATCAATAAATCAAAGACTCGCAAGTTGCTCCTTCGGTTTAAGGTTGAATCGAAGGGTAGTTTGTTATTATCAATTAGAGAGTTGCTAATGAGTAATGAACCTAAATCAAATGTCAGGCTAACAAATAATACACCAAGTGAGTAGCAGTAATAATAATCATCGTAAGTGCGCAAAAACTAAAGACATTTTTAGAGGAGAAAATGACCAAAATGCCATTGAGTGTAAATGACCAAAATAGAGTGGTTTAATGAACTAATAAATGTGGAAAGACAAATAAACCCCTACATAACGTTCTAGGTGAGAATGAACGAGATAGTAGCAAGTGAGGGGACGACCTCACATACTTGTGTTGTACCATGATGATGAGTAATCGAGTTACCTTCATTGATGTTGTGTAGTATTGATTGATGTGAGTGACCTCTGGACACCCTTGTATGCATGTATAGTTGCATTGAGGTTATTTGATGGATATCCATGATGCTTTGTTTGACTATTTTTGTGATATTGAGACAATGCTTTGTTTAAGCATGAATTATGTCAAGGCTTTTGTGATATCAGGTTCCTCTTTGTGATCTACCTAAAGACTATATAAGGACTAGGAGATCATTTAGTATGTTGGTGGAATTTTTATTGATGCTTATGTGATATCGAGTTCCCCATTTGTGATTAGTACATGACAACTATTGTGATACTAGATATTATCATTGAGTCGTTCGCAGTTTAGTATCTTGAGTTGTTCGAGGAACACTATCGCGACAATATTTCCAACATTTCTTCAAGAGTATTATATTTCATAGGACCCTTATTATTATATTTGAATTTGTAAAATATGAGTTCTATTATTTTTTATTTAAATTGTGTCATGGAGCTCCGGTTAGAAGCAACCCTTGGACTCACTCTCTTAATAAAAACAAGGGTAAACTACATAAATGGTATTAAAATATGAGTAAATTTCTTTTTTCAACATTAAAGCTTCATGAATAACAAACTGTCATTAATGTTATCATTTTGTAATAAATCAACCACTCAACCGTTAATAAAGTCAAAAAATTAGATCAAGAAAACCAATCTATTAATTACTAAAAATTTCAAACTATTCGAGTTCTATTTATAACTCAACTTGACTTAAATTTTACGAGTTGAGTCAAAATTATAAAATTACAACTCAAAAACAATTTGGATCAAGTCAAAAAGTTCAATTTTTTGAATCGAAACAAATTTCACTTACCCCTATATATAAGTGTCCACCGTAAAAAAATATTTTTATATCCGTGACTGGTTAAATCCTAAAAAATATATTTTATCGTAAAATGCCTTTAAGAATAATATCCATGCATCTCAAGCAAGTTGAGAGAACCTTCCAAGATGATATCTTTCATTGGTAGCAACTCTGAGCCCCCCAAAAAAAACCTATACAAATCATGGCAAACACACTGTTTAAAGATTCAATTAATTTCTAACCTAATGCTAAGCATCGGATTAAGTTACTAAAGACTGGAAAAACAAACTTATTGAGTTGAACCCACAAATGAAATATATAATTAAATCCAAACCAGATGGTAAATTATTATTAGTCTTCTACTAACAATAAACCTGTACTGCTAATCTAACACATTTGATTCAGATAGAGCTGATCTTAAACCGCATGGATTGGGTTCCCACTTGAATCCATGCTAGACTTACTAGAAGAAGCAGGATTGGCATGAAAAGCAGACTGCCTCGATGAGCCATCGAGTTTTAATGAAAGAGACGAGCCAACATCACCAATAGTTTCTCCCAAACTCAACTTTGACATCCCCACCAGCTCGTCAACATTGATTGAACTCTTCGAATGTACTGCCATCGGCTTGACCACTTCATGTGTGTCCTTGGTTGGTTCCGTGTTATACCCCATCCAATAAGGAAATGAATATGGAAAGAATGGTGGGAAGTAAGTAGGATATACTACTGGGTAAAACGGTTGCGAGCTCTCCAACTTTGGAGGAACACTTTACCCGTCATTCAAGTTGTTGGAATTCATTGATTTATCTTCTTCATCCCATGGAGGAGAAATAGGCAACTGGTCATTGCTCTGTGCTTCGACCTCTGGATGATTTGCAGGAAACATATCCTGTGATGATACCATTGGAGTGTCACCTGACTGCAAGAGAAAAAACAAGAAAAAGGTCTCTTAGACAAATAGTGAAGCAGACAATTTGGATGGATAAATAACACATGCTAGCACTAGATGCCGATGGTACGTAGACTATTTCCTTTGCTCAAAGAACTAAACTAAAATAACTAAATCACGTGCAGCCCCGAAAAACTGTATAGAGGAAAAACTGCAATTTCCCCTTTTGATTCTACAAAGCAAACTATTTTCTCAGAAACTGGTATCTTTTACACAAAGTGAACTAATTATAAAATTTCGACAATATAGAAGCAAAATCTTCACAGGCAAATAAAAAGAAATATCAATGGTATGTCAATCCTACTTGTACTACACTGCTAATTCCTTCAGGTTAAAAGTAATTAGAAAGTTCAAAGCGTCAACCAAGAACCATACAATTTAAATTTGTTAGACATACAAGTAAGATATGGCAAGTGATGCATGATTATTGAGAGAAGGGTACTAACTTCATCTGCCACAATATCAAAAAGGCTAGAACGTCTTTTTCTCCTAGAAACATTGGACTGCCTGATGAAATATTTTTGAGCATGGCTAACACTTGAGTAGGAGTCCTTGATATTACATAATTGCGCGAGATTCCACGCCAGTCACCTTTCCCAAGTTTCTGCAGACCGAAAAGAAACATCCTATGCTCTTCTTCTGTCCAAGGAACCCCTGCAATACAAAAAATAACTTGGATTCAAGAATCCCGACATGTACCACCCTGTTTTATCCGTACTTAGAACCTTATTCCGTGCTTTCCGGACTTCTGTTTCCAATGCCAATGCTTAAACTTTTAAAGGATTATCCAAACTAGAATAATGTACACAAACACCAGGCACATAAAGAAATCCATTTTATTACCTCCAAAACTCAGTGACATCACATCTTATAAGCATTTTTTCAAGCAAACTTCCCAATTAATTTCATGTTATAGCATAAATAATAATATTAATTAATTAATTAAAATCATTTGAGAGCCCTGCTTGTCTTATCTCAATTTCCACCATGTTCGCATATCTTTAGATATTCTACTGCATAATTACTGAAATTATCAGACCCATTTCTTATTATTCAACAACCCACCTGACTGTAACGAAAAGAAAATTAACTATTAATTATAAGCTAAAATTCCAAACAAACTAACCAGGAAAAAATACAACTTTATTTTAAATCCTTAAACTATTTAATAATACAAACATAAAGTTAAAATTAATAAATATATGAAAATTGGTAAAGAAATCCAGTTTGATCACTTTTCCCAAAATAAAAATAAGTGAAATTTTTTAAGCCAAATCAAACACTCGAGTGTTCGGAAGGTATTCTTTATCGCTTATAGTCTTACACTAATCATCCACCGAATAAATACTTAAACAATAAAGCAAATAAAATTAAGAAAACATAAAATTAGTCCTTCAAAAATACGACACTTTTTTTCATTTCACGACTCGAAGATGACCCGGGGACGAAGTTCTCAGAAGCATAACCGTCGGTGTGATCCGGCGCCTCACCGGGCGAGCCCGACCCATTCCCGTTATGCGCGCCAGAATTCGACCCAGAATATTGGCTTAAGTTGCCCATACTGGCGCTCTTCCGAATTAACCCATCAGTCAATCGAACTCCGAAAATTTTGACCCCTCGGTTCGGGCAGGTCCGAGAGTTGTGCCCGTTATGGCTACAATGCGAGCAGCAACGCGTCATTTTTCACGGCCGGTAAGGCGCTTTTCGGAACAGATCAGAGAGGAAATTGAACCGAAAATGCCAATCGGATCTTTGAACATCCGGATCCGAACCGCATGTAGAGTAGGGCTTTGCTTTTGAACCAAAAAGATAAACTTTTTATTTTCTTAGTTGGCTCTCCCTCTGGCTTTGTTAGCAGATGGGAAAGAGAGAGATATCCGGCATCCATATACAGCGTATTAATAATTGCAAAAGGAAATTTAATGATCTAGTGCTTCGCGGGTTTTAACATATTTTATTTTTAGCCGTTGATCTAGTCAAAGTTGGTGTGCCACACAAATTATTTCTTTGCTGCGGGGTGTTGACTCTTATATGACTCGATTCATTTAATTTTCCTTCTTTTAATAATAAATATTTTATTCCCATGCTGTCTCATTTATTTATGGTTTCTATTTTTTATAAAAAAAATATAAAATTTATATTCTTTTGACTGAATAAAATCTATTTGGCGAAGGTATGAAAAAATCACTTTATTGCATTAAATTTTTTGACTTAATATAAAAATAAGTGTCCAAACTAGTAATACTCAAGACGTATTCTAATAGCTCAGTCGATCTAGAACATGAACATGATTATAATCACATCGAGCATCTATCTAAGAACCTTAACATGAAAGCGCATTCTGATATTGAATTCACAAGCTTAGTGCCACACAAATAACTCTATTATATTACATGTAGGCATTGTATGAGCATGCTAGCATTTAGTTATGAACAATATAAGTACATTTACACACAAGCATGAGTATGCATCATGGTGTAGTGCAGGGTCACACAACATCTGAGACTCACACTCATCTAGCCTACCGAAGGTATTCTAGATAATACATGAGTCACACAACATTAAAACATTCATCTAGAAAGGCCCTCATTGCCAAGTACCTAGGGTGAGATATGGATCACACAACATCATAAGCATACACCCGGATGGTCTACTCCTCATGAGTATTCGGAATGCCTCCAGGTCGCATAACATTATAGAAACGCCCATCTAGCATTTAAGTATCTTAGCAATGAATTGGATATATTCGGATATTTCTCACTAAAATAAGATATAAGTCTTATGGAATCTTACATTATAATGTTCTTATGCATATCGTACATTTTATTTAATATTTTCACTTGTAAGCTTTTATTAGTAGGATTCAACATCCCTAGACCCCTTCCTCGAGTCTTTAGCAATCAAGGCTCGTAGCCTTCATCTGTCTCAATAATACCAGTATCTTATCCTGGGTATGGGTACCAGCCCTAAAGCCCTCCTAAGGCCCTTAAGTGTTACTTAAAGATTATGGGAGTTATGAGGGATTATAATAGGTTATTTTTCTTGTAACAATAACATTGAATTTGTCTAAAACCATTTGTAAGCAAAAATGTACTCATATGTTTCATAAACTCATACATACAAGACAAGCACATAAAATGATCTAAATACAAACTCACCTAAGAACAAGTTTCTCCAAATTCTTTCTTTCTGAAGAGGCATGTGCATCACAACATAGATTGTTGGTTTTGGTGTTTTGCGTTCGCCATGGGCGGAACACTAAATAGAGGGCTAAACTTGGTAAACCTAGAATCCTTTGGAAGAACTTACATGGAGCGACAGCTGATGACTTTAGGAGTAAGGTTTTGTCTAATACAGGTTTTAGAACTACAAACTCAAATAATGCAGATATGTTACGGAAAAATATGACAAATTTCATCTGAGAGGTGGGAAAAAACACCATTGGGTTGTCGACAGGGAAGGTCAAGGAACATAAAGAATCGTGGTGGTGGAACGACGAGGTCCAAAATAAGGTGAAGACAAAGCAAACTTGCTTCAAGGAGTTTCTACAATGCAATGACAACGAAGAAAGATCGAGAGCTAAACAAAGATACAAGGAGGCAAAGAAAACAGTGGCTAAAGCAAATGATAAGGCCTACGAGGAAATGTACAAGAGATTAGACACCAAGGAATGACAAAACGGCATCTTCAGGCTTGCAAAATCCAGGGATAATAGGAAAAATGATCTATGTTGCATTAGGTTTATTAAGGATAACAATGGTGTTCTTTTAGTGAAAGATCATGATATTAAGAGGGTTTGGAGTAGTTATTTCTTTGGCTTATTTAATGACAGTGCCTCTCCCTGTAGAGATATTACCATTGATGGATCAGCCGACCATCATACTACAACCAATGACTGCACTACAAGTAGGATTGGGTTTGAGGAAGTCAAAATGGTTATTAGAAAGATGGGGAGGGTTGTCGGTCCATATCTTTAATATTATTTTAGAGACTGCCAAGATGCCAGAGGAGTGGAAAGAGTCTACGGTGATACCAATTTATAAGAATAAAGGAGATCCCCAATGTTGTGGAAACTACAGAGGTATTAAACTACTCAGTCATACCATGAAGCTATGGGAAAGGGTGATAAAGGCTAGGTTGAGACAGGTTACTAGGGTTTCGGAAAACCAATTTGGCTTTATGCCTAGCAGGTCTACTACGGAGGCGATTCATCTACTTCGACGACTTATGGAGAAATATAGGGAAAAAATAGAGATCTTCACATAGCATTCATTGACCTGGAGAATGCGTATGACAACGTTCCAAGCGATACGATCTGGAAGACCTTGGAAACGAGACGGATCACATCTGCTTATATCCGGGCGATCCGTGATATGTACTGTAGATCTACTACATACATCAGGACTACAGTTGGAGACACCGAGGCATTCCCGGTGGAAATCGGACTCCACCAGGGGTCGGCTCTTAGCCCTTACATCTTCGCCTTGATTATGGACGACATCTATTGTATGACACCAGATGGTGTTCCATGGTGTATGCTTTTCGCAGACGACATTGTCCTAGTTATTGAATCAAAAACTTAGTTGAATAGTATACTGGCTACCTAGAAGACTGTTTTGGAAGAAAAATGTCTAAAAATCAATATTGAAAAGACAGAGTATTTATGTTCAAACTTCAGTGGGAACCAAAACGATGAAGATGTAGAAGTTTGCATAGAAGGACACGTTATCCCCTCAAAGGATTGTTTCAAGTACCTAGGGTCTATGATACATAAAGATTGTGACGTAGATGATGACGTTATACACCATATAAAGACGGGATGGCTAAAGTGGAGGGTTGCTACTAGAGTTTTGTGTGACAAGAAGGTGCCTCTAAAACTTAAGGGAAAATTTTATATAATGGCAATAAGACCAGCGCTGCTGTATGGATCAGAATGTTGGGCAATCAAGAAGGATCACGTAAGGAGGATGGAGGTCGTAGAAATGAGAATGCTTCGATGGACATATGGTAGGATTCTGTGGGACATGACACCAAACTCAACTATTAGGATGTTCTTAGGGGTGGTGTCTGTATCCGAAAAATTAAAGGAGGGAAGACTACGGTGGTTTAGGCATGTCCTTAGGCGACAACCGTCAGATGCGGTCAGGAGGGTAGAGTCGATTACAGTTGACGGTGCCAAAAGGAGAGGACGTCCAAGGCGGAAGTGAGAAGACTGCTTGAGATCTGATTTGAAGGATTTAGCCCTTACCGAGGACATGACCTCTGATATGAAAGTATGGAGACTAAAGACCAGGGTAGCCGAGTAGTGCGGGTCACATCCATAGGGTGTATCATCTCTGTCTTCTTTTAATGTCTTTATAGTAATTTCCATGACTTCTACTTTTTATACGTTTCTGTCATTAGAATTTATGTAGGCTTAAAACTAAGGTAGCGAAGTAGTGTTGCCTTAGTTTAGGTTATAACCCATTTGACTTTATTCATTATCGTAGCTTGCTATCGTTGACTTCTGTGTATCATTTTCTTCATGTTTCCTCTTTTTAAATTTAGTCGGGTCTTACGTTTCTGTCTATATACAGAGATTTTTACGCAGGGATTTACTTGCAGAGATTACTTTCCATTACAGACGCGCATATGAAGACTGTTCAACTATGTATTTATTTATTTATTTATTTATACATGCATTGCATTGCATTTTATTTTATTTTTAATTTTCTGACTGCCGAAGGTCTTCCACCGAAGCTGCTTTCAACCTGGTGTTAGGGACAGCCTACTACTTTACCTCCCCTTACCCTATTGCATATGAGAATAGAGTTTTATTATTGTCGTAAGTGTTACATGGGCACATTTTCTCATTATAAAATTCTGACCGTTGATGTAAAACACAAGTTATTATGAATAAAAAAGTATCCAAGTTGTACTCTTAAAATGGTGACGATTTCATAATGACATAATCTTCATTACATCACTCAACCATAGTATGAACCCTATCTCTATATCTTAACTTCTGTCCCCACGTTCTTCAACCTATGCTACAATCCTTTGCATCTATCCAAGTTCAAAACTGAAAAGTAATTAATTTTTTTATATTAAATTATTAAAAATTATAAAATAAATATTAAATTTAAAATTATATTCTAAAATAGATATCTCATCGTTATTCATTATTATTTATTAAATTAAAACAACCCATTATATTTATATTTTCTCTTAAAATATATATTTCTAATTTAATAAAGGTTAATCATTTGTCAAAAACTTGTTATTATAGTTGTTAGTCATTATTTTTAATAGTTTGATTAATTAAATTTGATTAATCTTAATGATTTGATTCATTAACATATAAAATATAAAAATTATATCGATTAATGATAATATACTTGTACATAAAAAAGGTTAACAAGAATTATTATAATGATGTTAATGATTAAGAGAATTTTATTCTCCTTTAATAATTCAGGTTTAAACAATGAAATTTACATGGATTTAAATATATATATTTTCCATAAAAAATTAACAAACTTAATGTTAGTTACATTATTCCTCGCCTTCATCCGTGAGTGATAGATAAGAACAAAATATTTAACATTTGAAAACAAAATAATATTATGATTTATATTTAAATTGATAAGGAAAGTTAAAAATCAAGATAAAAAAGTTAAAATAAAATATTATAGTTTATAATAATCAAATTTACAAAATTAAAGAACCAAAAGAGCATTATATATAATTTGATTATTAAAATAATAACTCAACCTATTAACCAAAAGAAAATGAAAATCCAAAAAAATAAACAATGAGTTGGATGATTACAAATATGCATGGAGTGTAAAAGTACAACTGTACAAGGGGACAAATTTGCATCCAATAGATAGGGCGAGTGGGGATTGAACGTAAAGAGAGGTGCCCCCATCCTGGAATTTTCTACCTTGGGTTCCTTGTCTCTTCCATGAGTTTGCTGTTCCCTTTTACAATCTATTAAGCCAATTATTCTCCATTTTACATACGGAGCTTGGTCGGAAAACATGTCTAGGACCACAAAGAAAGCAATCGAACAACTTGTCCAAGGCAGGGAATTGATGAATCAGCTACCAGATCGTCTCTCTAATTCAGTAGGCGATGAGTCAGGGTTAGTGGGGAGTGAAGATCTAGTTATCAAAATCCGCAACACTATCTCTAATACCCTCTCCATTTTAACAAACTATATTACTCCCTTGATAATAAGCATGGGAAACCCTAAACCCTAAAATCCCGTCCACCACCCCAGGGCCTGCCTCACGCCCAGAACCCTTTAACCCAAACCAAAAGGTGAACCCGGAACACAAGACCCAACACCAACACCCAGCATAAGCCTTCCAGCCCGCTCCTACGTTAGTGGCTTCTATTTTAAATACCATTCACATACTGATTTCCCCCCCCCCCCCCATGTGAGATCTTTTGCTTCTGCCAGGGAGACTTATTCTTTTTAGCTTTCCCAGCCTTGGATTCTTTGGATTTCTTTCCCTTTCCTTTTACAATGCTTTTGTTTCCTCCAAAACTGTAATCCCCGAAATGGGTATTTTTCCTCTCTCCATTTTCCTATTAAAAATTTGATCTTTTTCGAGGGTGGATCTAAAAATATGGGCGATGGAGGATATAGGGCTTTTCAAGGAGGGCTGGAAATGGTTGGAATATCAGAAACATGTTTACTCCAAGGCGAAAACAGCTGTTTCTTGGTGTAGGGATAAAATCGGGTTGTTAATGGAGAGGCATTGGCCTATGGTTTGCAGTGGATGTGTTGGTTTCTGCAAGTTTTCGAGGTTAGTTTTGGTTTATTGGAAAGATTGTTTGGTGAGAGGGTTTTAGTCATGCATCCAATTGGGCCCAGCTTCGTTGCTTGTCATGATGTGGAGCTGTTTCCTCAGCTTGACTTCCATGTCTTCTTGCTTTATGTGCTTTTGAGTATGGTAATGTATCGGCTCCATTCTCTTTAAATCTTTTGTGCTCTGTGCTTTTTGCATTTTTATTTTTGGACACTTTTCAAGCTGATTTTTGATGTTACATGGCTGCTTTCAATGTGAATATTCTGAATTTTCAAGCGAATATTCTGGTGTTTTCAATGTGAACATGATTAATCCTTTGTTGTCGTGATTGAAAGATTGGAAATGCTGACTGTCTGTGTTACCAGACAGATGGTATAATGTGTTATTTGCTTTTAGGTTCATTCATTATTGAGTGGTTGTTGAAATCCTCTAACGAATAGATAGAATGCCTAATTGATTAGGATTGTTTTAATTGACAATTGTCCCCTACCTTTCATGTTTGTTTTTCTATATCGTGATATATCCAGTATCTCTTTTATCCGGTTAACTGAACCAACATCTTGAATACGATGCTAGAAGTGACAAGATGCAGCATCTAGTCTTAATTACTGCAGTCAGTAACTCCTTTAACACAACCACGGATGATTGAGACATTTTTCTCAAACTGAATGTTTGTAGCATTCTTCTGAGTTATTTTTTAATATCATGTGCAGGCTTTCCTTCTATTTGATACATGTAAAGTGTTTGCTCATAAGGTCTTTATTTATTGTCCATCCTACTTTGCTTTCTCTTTCACTTTGACTTTAAAGGTTATTGACAAAAAATGATTTATCGTTTGTGTCTGTATCCATTAAGATTTATATTCATGCTTAATGACCTAACTTTTTAATTTGATTAATAATGAATCTTACTTTGCTGACTGTTGTAGTATTGTTATTAAAAATTATATCACAGGATGTATGCGGATGTGATAGATTTAAGAGTAGTTCTATTGGGGATGTGGTTGAAAAAATTGAGCGGAAGGACAACTACATGGGCCTTATGAGGGGATGGATTCCTCGAATGCTTTTCCATGCTCCTGCTGCTGCAATATGTTGGTCTACATATGGCGCAGTAAAAACTTTCTTCCAAGAACTCAATGCTAACACTGAAAGTGGCACATAAGGAAATTGTGAATCTGCAGCTGCATGAGCAACAACAAAAGCTATGAGGAAGTTTTGCTTCCCACGGAGGATGGGAAAGCAATGCAGGCATGCCACAGGCCAAATTAACTGGCGTACAAGGTGTATACAAGGTATTTGCTAAAATCAATTGAATAATAAATGTCAATGGTCAAATTCTAGCCAGGAACCTGTAAAATGGTCCTATACTTTTTTATTTTAGGTCTCATGAAAATGCGAGTTAGGATGTTTTGAGTTTTAAGGAGGAAGATTCAAGTATTGAAATTGAAATTTCTTTCCAAGCGCAAGATTCTGTGCTAGTGTTTGTTGACTAATTAACTGAGATTTTGAATTGCAGAAATGTTGACCACTGGCCCTTTGGCAGGATGGATATTCGGCATTTATTATATACTCTCTGTTCCCTACATCTTCTTTGCCCAAAACTTGTTTAGCTTCGCCTAAGACAATCAAAGAATAGTAAATAGCAACTCACAAGCAAAAACTGCTTTACATGGCTAAAGTGTGAGGCGAGTCTTGGAATTCTAGTGTTTGATTTTATGGACCCAATGTGAGCATTGCTATTGATGGGGTCTATTTTCCTCGAGTTCCGTCTATTGATAGGTGGAAATTATTGCCCGTGAAACTCAAACCTAATATTAATGAACTAACTTGTATTTGGTAAATCAATAATACCATAATAAACTTAACTTTTCAACATTTCACATTTAACCACTAATACTTTCCTTTCAATTATAAACTCAATATTTTGAATATATACAAGTTAGTTCATTAATATTAGATTTAAATCCATATCAATTAAAATGAAAGTTTATTAGTGGTTAAATGTGAAAAGCTGAAAAATCCAGAATTATAGTTAGTTTCGATTTGGTAAATCAATAATACCATAATAAACTTAACTTTTCAACATTTCACATTTAACCACTAATACTTTCCTTTCAATTATAAACTCAATATTTTGAATATATACAAGTTAGTTCATTAATATTAGATTTAAATCCATATCAATTATTTTTACATCATATCAAATCTAATGCATTAACTTTACATGATTGCCATTTCACCACCAACTTCCTAAAACTTGCGAATTGTATCTCTATCTTATACAACTTTACACGTTGAGCCAAATTTCACTTTAACTATTCAAGTCCCTCTAATAATTATTGACGCTTTACACATCATCCAATACTCAATTTCTACTTTAATCCCTAATTTCTTCATATTTACAACTTATTTCTTTAGTTTATACATTCTTCCAAATTCGATTCAAAATCCATACTACCATAATTTTAACCATAGATTAAATTCTTTTAAATTTTCATCTTAACTTTCATTTTATTCAATATAGTCCTTTTTTTCCATTTATTCCCAAATTCAATAATCACAAAACAGATTCGAACATTCCGACAACATACTCAAATTCTACTCATCAACTTTATACTAAAATTTCATTTTAGACCACAACTTATACAAATGTACAATTTAGTCCTTAATCTTAACAAATTAACTTCAACTTAAGCTTCGATTAACATAACCAAAATTTTCAATGTTTAATTAAAACATATTAAACCAACAATTGCAAATTTTTTACTTACATCCCTATCTTTTCTATGTTTATGATTTGGTCCTTAAATTTGTCAACTTTTCAAAATTGCCCGGTTTCACATTCTAATATTAGATTCAACATTCCTACTTTCATTTTCAACAAAACACATCAATTATTAAGCAATCACACACTGATCCCTATATTTCTCAAGATATACGAATACCACGACAAGTTGTAAAGTCCAAAAAATTCTTTAAAAAATATCAGAAAACTACATATAGTTAAAAATATTTTATTTCCTGCAAAAATAATTTTTTTATTCCAAAAAACTTCTTAAAAATATACAAAAACTCTATATAATTAAATATTTAATTTGCTGATAAAATAATTTTTTTACATCAATTTTTTTTAAAAAAACTACCAAGACACTCTATATCATTAAATATTTGATTTGATACAAAAAAAGAGTTTTTTATGTTATTAATAATAAATACAGAAAAATTTGGAATTAGAGGTTAAAACACGACATTTTGGGACGAAAACATCGGCATGGCGCTACGGTCCAAAAAATTCAAAAGAAAATATCTAACAACTCTATATGATTAAATATTTAATTTAATACGAAAATAAAAAAATTATGTCCGAAAAAACTCTTAAAAATATAAAAAAACTCTACATAATTAAATATTTAATTTGCTGCAAGAAAGAGTTTTACGTCAAAAAAATTCTTAAACAATATCAAAGCACATTATATAAATAAATAAAATTCTTAAAAATAATCTAAATACTCTATATAATTAAATATTTAATTTGATACAAAATTAATTTTTTTACGTCCAAAAAATTCTTAAAAATTATCAAAACACACTACATAATTAAATATTTAACTTGTTACCAAAAAATAGTTTTTGACGCTATTATTAATAAATATCAGGAAATTCAGAATTAGAGGTTGAAATAAGGATTTTTGAGACGAAAACTACAACAAGGCGTTAAAGTTTAAAAAATTCTTAAAAATATCAAAACACTATATATAGTTAAAAATATTTTATTTTTTGCAAAAATAATTTTTTTATGTCCAAAAAACCTCTTAAAATATAAAAAAAATTATATAATTAAATATTTAATTTGCACCTTGGCAAGAGAGACGAAAACTACAACAAGGCGTTAAAGTTTAAAAAATTCTTAAAAATATCAAAACACTATATATAGTTAAAAATATTTTATTTTTTGCAAAAATAATTTTTTTATGTCCAAAAAACCTCTTAAAATATAAAAAAAATTATATAATTAAATATTTAATTTGCACCTTGGCAAGAGGGGCACTTATCCAAGACCAAAATTATAAATTCACATAAAATTAAAAAGGACAAATTATTGATTTAGTCACCCACCTACTATTTTATTTCTGTTTTGGTCATTAAATTATTATTATTTTTAAAATCATATTTAATGTTACATTTTTTTATTACCCACTATTAAAAAATTAATGATGATGCTGATGTGGCATTTTTAAATTATTTTTTTACTTTCCATTTTATTATTTTTTGACAAAACGGAGAAGGTTAAAATCTAGAAAGTACCCTCTTAAAAGATGATCATTCTTGTTTTGTGTGAGTAGTTTGGTAATTAATAAAAATTCTTGATGGTTTTATTAAATAGTTTATTAAATGTAATAAAAACCAATTTACATGTAAATTTATTTAGTTTTGCTTGTTCATATAATTTAATTTTTTTGTTTGATACTTGTTATTAGGGGCCTAATTTTTATGTTTGATCATGCCACTAAAATATCATAAACAAGCTTGGTTTTTATTATGTTTTATTATAAATCTCTAACCTAATATTTGCATTATATTGTTTTCTAATAATCTATGTTTACTAAAAGTTGATTTGCATTGTTGGTTTAACAAAAATAAAGATTGACATGATCAGGTAAAGTAAATAGTTTTCTTTGTATGAAAATATAGATAATATTTTAAGATTGTATTGTGACATTTCCAACTCGAGTTAATTATCAAATAAATAGATAGGAATGATCCTCTCAGCATTTGAGAGATGTTGATAATGATAAATTATCCTTAGAAGAATAAAAATATGAATAAAACTATATTGTTGAGAGAAAATCTTTACAAACCAAATATGATAACGTAATTTGAAATAACTAAGTTAAAACTATATTTTAGAAGAATAAAATATGAATTATATATCGAGTGAGGATAATTTAATATAAAGAGAAATTCAAGATAACCAATTAAAATGAGTTTTATTTTTTGTTAGAGGTTTAACAAACCCAAAAAGATATTTGATGATCGATTGATTAAAATGATGAAATTGTAAAGATCCTTTTTTGATAACTAAATGAAAATACTATAAAAGTTAGATAAACAACACAGTAATTTATCTAAAAATCCATTCGAGCCAACAATCAGTTTGTCTAGTAGGACGAGACACTATATTTTTTTAAGGAAGGTCAAGAGGTCGAATGCTAACGTTTGCAGATGGAGTAAATTGGGTTGAGAGGATGCACATAATAAGCCTATGTAAAATTAGATCTGAAATAATCGATCAATAGATCAGATATAGATATCGTTAGTTAAACGAAAATAAATAGGTTTTGCTACATACAAAACCAAAACAAGCATGGACTTGGGTTGAAGGTGGAGGCATTGTGGTTTATCATTTTCCGTCTTTGAGGGTGAGAGGCAGCAAATGGATGACCCTTTAAAGCCTCCCCCATTTCTGTTGTCTTTAAATATAGTCAAACCTCAAAAGTACAAAACCTCCCTCTCTTTCAATGTCATTTTTTGTCCTTCCATAACCCCAAAAAAAGAAAACATTGCTCAAAATTCCTTTTCTTTTAAACATACAGCATAGTGTACAATTCATATCATGTACCCATGTTAAAGGAGAGAGCTTTCTCTGCCACAGGTTGTATGGTGAATCACCACTGTCAATAAATTGAAAAAATATATATAAAATTTTGATTGGATTGTGAGATTAGATATATTTAGGATGCCCAGATTATTTTTGTGCATGGAAACAATGCATGGGCTTTTTCAGGTGTTGTTTTGATCCAAACTTTCTAAATGGAAAAATGGGGTTCTTTCTTTGACATTGAGAAGGAGATGCTCATTATCATGGTCAAGAATTTCACCATTTTTATTGTTTCTTGACTGCTGGGACTTTCTCTCTCAATTGGCTTTTGCCTGATTTTCGTTTCCTTGATAGCGGCCCGTTTGCGTGCGTCGCAAGAATCTATTGGCTTGTTGCTTCATTCTTGATAAGGTTGATCATCACTTGTTTGATGATAACGATGTTGATTGGGGATTCGAGGTAAAACTGCGAAAAATTCTCATGTATTTATCTGCGGGAAGAGGGAAAATTGATTGATCAATTTATCATTAGCTGTCGTAACGACAGAAGAATCAAGGTGTTAATTTTTCAATGGTTTCTTGCAATTTGCTTCATTCTTGATGGAAGAACTTTCACAAAATTTTGAATTCATTTGATTAGAATCATGGTGCAGATTGGGTTTCCAGAAATTGATTTGGATCTAGTTTTAATGAGTTGAAAGCGGTTTATTGTCTTTAATGTACGATAGAGTCATTGGATGTTATGAAGAAGAATTACTTCCATAGCTAGATTGATGGACTCAGAACATTGTTGGTGGGATTGTCTTCCAGCCGTCTAGTTTACGGTTCATTGCGGGTGTCAAATGAATATAGCACAATGAATGAAGACAGTAGAAATATCGGCAGGTGGATGATGGAGGCTTCTAACAACACATTTTCTCAGGTAGTTAGTTTACTAAAGTCATGGATCCCTTGGCGATCAGAGCCTGCTAATGTATCAGTCGATTTTTGGATGCCCGATCATAGCTGCAGGGTATGCTATGATTGTGATGCCCAGTTCACGTTGTTTAATCGTAGACACCATTGTCGACTTTGTGGCCGAGTTTTCTGTGCCAAGTGTACTGCAAACTCAGTTCCAGCTCCGTCTTATGATCCAATGATCCCCTTAGAAGAGCAGGAGACAGTTAGGGTATGTGATTATTGTTTCAACCAGTGGAGGTACGGCTTGATTACTAATGATGGTCGAGTCTGGGTGCCCAACCAGGATTTTAATTCCTCAATGTTGGCCCGTAGTTTTACCAGAACTAAATCTGGTGGCCTCAGCTCTGTGCCATATCAAGGTGGGCAATATCAACATTTGCATCATAGGTCTATTCTCAGCCCTCGTTCGGCAATGAAGAAAGGCATGCGTCGGCCTATCCTGAAAACACCAAGGTTTAGCAAAGATCTTATTATGGATGCAGAAGATCCGTCTTCAAGCCAATATGAGTTTTCATGGAACAGGTCAGATGATGTTGCACCCTTCTTAAAATGGGTACAACTTGCTATTCCAATTACTTACATGTTGATTGCTTTTCTTTCAGCATTGGGCTCGATGGTGAGGACGATGAGTACAACTCGTATTTGTCTGATTTCTCTGAAGATAATGGGTACTATACGCCTCTTAGTTTTGATGAGATGAGCAAAAATGATGGATCACACAAATTTCATTCTGATGAAGAAAATGTTGACTCAAAAAGTTCCGAACGATTATTGACTGAAAAGGTTTGGATTGATGATGAGGACAATGAGTACCGCTTATATTTGTCTGATTCTGAGACATTGCATTACTCTGATGATGATGGCTACTATACTCCTACTGACTTCGATGAAATTAGCAATGATGATGACGAGCCACAAAAAGTTCATCCTGATGGAGAAAATATCGACTCAAAAAGTTTAAGCAGTTCTCCAGTGAACCAGGTTCCTTCACCGAGTTCGGAAGGAATATCACAGTCTGTGAAGAAAGATGAACATGATGGTGATGAATGTGAAGCATTACCTTCACTATATCCTGCTGAGCCTGTAGATTTTGAAAATGATGGACCTCTTTGGCTCCCTCCCGAACCAGAAGATGAAGATGATGAGAAGGAAGCTGCTCTGTTTGATGACGAGGATGATACAGATGGTGCAGGAGACTGGGGGTATTGGCACAAGACAAGCAGCTTCGGAAGTGGGGAATCTCGCTCTAGGGATAAATCGACTGAGGAGCAGAAAAAAGTAACAAAGAATATTGTTGATGGACATTTTAGGGCCTTGATTGCTCAGCTTTTACAGGTAGAGAACCTTCCTGTGGGTGATGAAAATAGTAAAGATAGCTGGTTGGAGATCATCACCGCTCTTTCTTGGGAGGCCGCTTCGCTTTTGAAGCCATACACCACCAAAGGGGGAGAGATGGACCCTGGTGGATATGTTAAAGTGAAATGCATAGCTTCTGGATATCGCAATGAGAGGTAAGTGTTACACAAGATAGTAAATGTTTATGTGGTACCCTTTATCATTTGTTCTAATGAATTTCGATATCTGAATTAGATCAAACAGATAACCATGTACGTTGTCTGCATTAACACTTTACCTTATCTTTAATGTTCCAGCATATGAATGTAGTACATACTGCCTTAGTTTGGTTGCTGAATAGCAGCTTCCTAATTTGTTAACTCATGTAAATCTAAAATGTTCATGCTAGGATTTTCTTCAGATGCTACTTAACAGCGTAAATTAAACTCTCCGTTTTTTTCTGATGTTTCATAAAGAAGAGATGAATCGATCAACAATCTTATTGGAGTCCATAGCCATAGATACTGTTAAAGCAGGAGCAAAATGTAAAAAACAAATTGTTAACCTGAATGGTCCTTCTCCATTTTTCCACATTCACCAATTGTTCTACAACTTGAGAAAGTCGTCAATTTCTAATAAAAAAAATTAGAATAACAAATGAATTAGATTATCATGTAAGGAATGGTTTTTCCAAGTAGATGGAGGTACCTCTCTTTTAAAGTTCAAGAACTCGCTGTTTTCCACAGCCTAAACATAGCAAGATCAGCTACCTCCCTTCAGTTCTTTCATTATCTCATTCTATGAGTAAAACGAAGGTTTTCATAATAGTTAGTTTTTGAAATTAGACTTCCATTTTCTGCATTGATACATTCCAATTTAACTACAGCACTGCCTGGTTGTCAACCTTCTAAATTTTATTGCTATTTCTGATTTTCTGTGGTTTCATATAGTATGGTTGTCAAAGGAGTTGTTTGCAAGAAAAATGTTGCTCATCGTCGAATGACTTCAAAACTAGAGAAACCTCGATTGATGATCCTTGGTGGAGCTCTTGAATACCAGCGGGTCTCTAACTTATTGTCAAGTTTTGATACTTTGTTGCTGCAGGTGTTTCATGTTTTATACGTTTCTTTCAATTTCCATTTCAATGGGGAGGGAACTTTTTATTTCTAAATTCTAAATTTTGTGTTTATCTTATTGTTTTGACATCTTTAACCAGGAAATGGATCATTTGAAGATGGCTGTTGCAAAGATACATGCACATAAACCTCATATCCTTCTAGTGGAGAAATCGGTTTCTCGATTTGCCCAGGAATATCTTCTTGAGAAAGACATATCACTTGTTCTCAACATCAAGAGGTCATTATTAGAACGCATTGCACGCTGCACAGGTGCTCAAATAATCCCTTCAATTGATCATCTGTTTTCTCAGAAGCTGGGATACTGTGAAAAGTTCCATGTTGAGAGGTTCAGGGAAGATTTTGGCTCTCCTGGACAAGGAGGGAAGAAATTGGCCAAGACGCTAATGTATTTTGAAGGCTGCCCTAAGCCATTGGGTTGCACTGTAAGTTATTTAAAATAACCAAAAACAAAAGAAACCTGGAAAATAATAGTATATAAAATTAAATTTTGTAGACACAATATTCATGTTCTCACAGTGTTGCTCTATATCAAATTTATTGCTATTACGGGTCGTTTTATTAGTCTAACTGAATATATATATATATATATATATATATGTATGTATGTATATGTTTGCTTCAGATAATACTTAGGGGTGCAAATGGAGACGAATTGAAGAAAATCAAGCATGTAGTTCAATATGGAATCTTTGCATCTTATCATTTAGCTTTGGAGACATCATTTCTTGCCGATGAAGGAGCCTCTCTGCCAGAATTCCCAAACTCTCCAATGGCCGTGGCACTTCCGGATAAACCATCAACCATTGCAAGATCCATATCAACAGTTCCTGACTTTGCTACTGCCAATATAAAGTCCCAGGGACCTCAGCATTTTAGTGGACCACAAAGGGCTAATAGTGTTCTATCAGCAATCGTCGGTCGTAATATTCAGAAGATAGAAGAGGCTCCAGCATCTTTTTCAAGTAAAGATATAAGCCTGTGGTCTGTACAACCCACTTTGAAAGAGTCTAGTGCCCTTGTATCATCTACTTCTGAGAAAACTCCAGATGTGTTTTCCAAGAAAAGTGAAATGGGTACCAAAGATTCCTCAATGAGGGAAATTTCTGTGGACAAAAATAAGTCATCTTTCATGAATAGTGGTGTTCGTCGAACAGAATCTTCGGCACACATGAATTCAGAGGCAACATCTGTGCAACAAGATGGTAAAAACCATAATAACCAGTCTGTGTCAAAACCATTAAAAGAAGTGTTTCCTTCTGCGCCTTCTGATAATCAGAGCATTTTGGTGTCATTATCATCTCGAAGTGTGAGGAAAGGGACTGTCTGCGAAAGATCCCATCTCTTTCGTATCAAGTACTATGGCAGTTTTGATAAACCTTTGGGTCGGTTTTTGAGGGATCATTTATTCGATCAGGTAAACTCTATGTTCTTCACATTTGTATATTTCCCTGTTCGGATGTAGCAATCACCTTGAAACTAAGGAAACTGCTGATTTTTCAGAGTTACAGATGCCCTTCTTGTGACTTGCCTTCAGAAGCACATGTTCACTGTTATACTCATCGACAAGGAACACTAACCATGTCTGTTAAGAAACTCACTGAAATTTTCTTGCCTGGTGAAAAAGAGGGCAAGATCTGGATGTGGCATAGATGCTTGCAATGTCCTAGGACCAATGGTTTTCCTCCGGCAACTTTCAGAAGAGTGATGTCTGATGCTGCATGGGGTTTATCATTTGGGAAGTTTTTGGAGCTTAGCTTTTCAAACCATGCAGCTGCGAGCAGGGTTGCAAGCTGTGGCCATTCATTACATAGAGATTGTCTTCGTTTCTATGGGTAATTTTCTTTATCATGTGCGAGTATAAATAGCTTCTTTCAGAACGTGCCATTATGTGGTTTTTTGAAGGCTATTGACCCTTATAACTATAGTTCGCCACAATGTGTCAATAGACTCCTCAGTCGGTTGATATTAATCATAGTATATTTTTCTGTGATCTTAGAGACTTTTCGAATGTTCTAGTTAATTGATTCCTATTTGACATATGATGTGTACCATGATCTGGCTGGTAAAATACCAAGAATTGTTAGCTGAAAAGATCTTCAGGCATCACATCTGCACTCTTCTCTCTCTCTCTCAATGTAGATTTGGGAGAATGGTGGCTTGCTTTCGGTATGCAACAATTGATGTTCATTCCGTCTGCCTCCCGCCTCCAAAACTTGAGTTTTACCATGAGAGTCAGAAATGGATACAGCAAGAAACAGATAAGGTGCAACAATAATCGTTTTGGTTTTATGAAGGATCCAGTTTGTGTAATCTATTATTATCTTTTTGTAATAAACAGGTGACTAACCAGGCAGAGCTTCTGTTTTCTAAAGTACTAAAGTTCCTGAATCAAATTGCTGAAAAACAAACCAGCTCAGGGCCACCTGGTAGTGACACGAAAACTTCTGATTTGAGAGATCAAATTACTGAACTAGAAGGAATACTACATAACGAGAAGCTGGAGTTTGATGTAAGACTGTATGTGCTGTACTTTTTCACATAGTTGAGATGGATCTTATGTCTAAGCCTAAATGGTTGGAGTTTGTCTGTTTCCCTTTGGTTCAGGAGTCAATGCAAAAAGCTTCGGAAAGGGAAGTGAGAAAAGGACAACATGTTGTGGACATCCTTGAAATAAACCGGTTGCGTCGGCAGTTACTTTTCCAATCTTATATGTGGGATCAACGCCTGGTTTTTGCAGCTAAACTAGAAAATTACATCCCCCGGAACTGTTTCAGCAATTTGATTACAGGACATGAAGAGAAACCGGTTATTGATATTGAAAAGGTCAAGGACATGGATACATTGGAACATGGAAAAGGATCTGAATCTGGTGACTCTACTGTGGTGGATGCAAAGCTCAATGCTAATCAGTCAGATGCAGTCCATCAAGAACCAGACATGAACAAAAGTTCAAATTGTGGAAATAAAGACTATGGCAATATTTCTGCTAGCCAAAGCATGTTTGACCAATATGACAATGAGAAACCAAAGGCAAATGTTCGCAGAGCCATGTCTGAAGGTCAGTTTCCTGTCATAGAAAATTTATCAGATACCCTTGATGCTGCTTGGACTGGAGAAATTCAGCGAGGACCTGTATTATCCAAGAAAAATTCGTTTTCACTTCCTGATATTGCTGCTGTAGATTTGGAAGACCGTTCTGAAGAAAATATTGTGCCAAAGGTTATTTGTTCTCCTTCCCCTACATTGTTCAATATAGGTTCTGAAAATATGGAAGAATTTGTTAGCTGGTTAAAAATGCCTTTCTTGAGTTTCTATCGTTCATCTTCGAACAAAAACTTTTTAGGAAGTTCTTCAAAGCTTGATACATTAAAAGTGTATGATCGGTTCAATATTTCATCGTTTAGAGAGTTGGAACTGCAAGGTGGGGATAGGCTGCTTCTTCCGGTGGGTGTTAATGACACTGTTATTCCAGTTTATGATGATGAGCTCACAAGCACCATATCGTATGCTCTAGTATCACCTGAATACCATTTCCAGATAAGTGATGAACGGGATAGGCCTAAAGACTGGGGGGATTCAATGGCATCATCATCCTTCTCTGATTCAGTGAATTTTCAGTTGGCCCATTCTGTTGACAATATACCCTTTTATCCTCAGAGAAGTTTCGGTTCAGCAGATGACCTTGCTGGAAGCCGAAGCTCCCTGATTATGGATCCACCCTCGAGTATGAAGTCTTTGCATGTCCGGGTTTCATTCGGAGAAGACGGATCAGATAAAGTGAAATATACGGTTACTTGTTACTATGCAAAGTGGTTTGAGACATTAAGGAAAGTATGTTGCCCATCAGAGCTAGATTTCATAAGGTCTCTGAGTCGCTGTAAGAAGTGGGGAGCTCAGGGTGGTAAAAGCAACGTTTTCTTTGCAAAGACCTTGGATGACCGGTTTATCATTAAACAAGTCACAAAGACAGAGTTGGAATCATTTATAAAACTTGCACCTAAATATTTCAATTACTTGTCTGAAGCAATTAGATCTAGAAGTCCAACATGCCTGGCAAAGATTCTCGGTGTTTATCAGGTGCGTATTCGTAGAGCTTCAGATTCTATAATGCCATATATCATAATCACTAATCTTTTGGATAAACAAGACAAATGGCTGGTTTTGGCCATCATTTCAATGCCCATATAACTAAAATTGAAAACTGAGCTGCGTTTTCCTTAACTAAATGCTTAGAAACAAGGTTGATTTGCATTAACAAAATAAAACTATTATCCTCCATAATGAAGCTTGCTTGTTTATAAAATTGTTCTGGGTGTTTGACGCTAACTGCTTGTACTTTTGAATGAAAATGGAGGGATTTTAGACAGTACTAAGAGTGTTCATTTATTTACATAGATGACAAGTTGCTTGTGTTTGACGTAATCATTTCTTATTGTTGATCTTGGAAGGTTACGAGAAAGCAACCTAAAGGTGGTAAAGAATCAAGGATGGATGTTTTGGTTATGGAGAATCTTCTGTTTAGAAGAAATGTCACGCGGCTATATGATCTCAAAGGATCCTCTAGATCTCGTTATAATCCTGATTCTAGTGGAAGCAACAAGGTTCTGCTAGATCAGAACTTGATCGAATCAATGCCGACTAACCCTATTTTCGTGGGTAATAAAGCGAAGCGTGTGTTGGAAAGAGCAGTCTGGAATGACACTGCTTTCCTCGCAGTAAGTTTTAAATTGTTGCTTCGAGTTAACATGTGTGGAGATGTGTTCACATGACAAGAATTTCCGAATTTTATGTAACTAACATTCTCATTTCTTCATCTTTTTCCACCTGCAGTCGAACGACCTCATGGATTACTCATTACTGCTTGGAGTGGATGAAGAGAAGCATGAGTTAGTTATCGGAATCATCGATTTCTTGAGGCAGTATACCTGGGACAAGCATCTTGAAACTTGGGTGAAGGCTTCAGGCATCCTTGGCGGGCCGAAGAATGCATCGCCAACCGTAATTTCGCCCGAACAATACAAGAAAAGGTTCAGGAAAGCAATGTCAACTTATTTTCTAATGATCCCGGATCAGTGGTCTCCTCCCACCGTTCCAAGTAAATCTGAGTCAGATACAGGTCAAGAGAAGGGCCAGCGTGGTGCCTCAGCCAAGTGATTCTGTGAGTCTGTGTCATTGAACGTTCAAAATTATAATTTGGGATTTAGCTCTTCCATTCTACTTTTTCCTTGTTCATATCATTTTTTCCATTTTTTCAATTCTTTTGAAGCCATGAGAATTTCTGTCAAAGGTACAATATTTCTTCATCTCAGCAGGACATTTTTGTACAAAATATTCTTTGATTTAGCATTTATCATGTAGTGTATTTTTTCCAACTTTCTTTTTTCATGTACCACAATGAATTAGATGAATTCCCAATTCTTTCATTATTTCTGTGATCATTGTTCATTCAGTGTTCGTAGCATTCACCTTTCATTGGCTTTGTTCATGATAATCCAGAAACAAAAGGTGATTACAGGAGAAAGAGTTGTAGCTATCTATATACAATCTCTAATACTTGAAGTGTCTTTCTTGTAGAAACAATTATTTCATGAAATCTGGGGATTTGTTAAATTCAATCCACTACGAGTCATCTTGCACAATGCTAAAACCTTAATTGCAACTGCTTAATCCACCAACATTAACGATTTGAAGCCATCTATTTTGAAGAAGATCAAGGATCTCAGCATCTCTGGATCCAGAACCTTGCCAAAAGCTTCAACTCACAGTTCACAGTAATTTGAATATAGCTTATCATGGAACCTTGAAACAGGGTTCTTACCTTGGATGATAAGTCGTTCCCAGAACCCCTTGACGAAAATGAGGGCCTTCATCGTACCCTTCGCAAACTATCTCCCCATTTCCATCTCTATAGCAGATTACACCCTGGGACTGATCCTTGAAAACCTGTTTAAACACCAACTAGACATCAAACATCCACGACGAATGGAAAGACAACATGAAAAATGAGATTAACATTGTTCTTGGAGAATGATCCGATCAGATGAATGTGTGCTTGTTTGCCCGGAACTTGATCGTGTTTAAGCATAACGATCTTGTTGGCTTGTTTGATAACCGGATTTGATGTTGTAACTGGAACATGAAAAGGAACATAAATGTTTACAGACATTGATCTCATGCTACATGGAAAGAGGGGAACCAAAGGAAGAGAAGACATCACTGTGTTTTTTGTTAACACTATGGAACATGACAAAGCATTGGTTATAAGGTATTGCAAAGTTGGAAAATACAACATCCAATAAGATTTGAAGTTGGAACTTCTATGAGTAATATTTTATATTTATAAGAAAATGATAGAAGAATTATATATAATTGTTGGGAGGTTAATGAATTGTCATGGTTTTGCAACCAGAAGTTTTTAGAGGTAAGGTAGGTCCCTTGTTGCTTATCTTCAACTTGCTGCTGCTGGTGAAGCCTGACTCAGCTTTGCTCTTGATTCTGCATCTTTTTTCTATACAATTTGTTGGGCCGTCTACTCATATATTTATTTCCCCTGGCTGTGGAACCACGTTGATGTGTATATCTTAAAATCTAAATTTTTTAAATAATTATTTATTTTATAGATTGTGTTCATCTTAAAAATTTATTTATGCTTGTCCATATAAAAAATTTATTTTATTAATATACATATGTATGCATCCTCAAAAATATTTATAGATCGGTCAATGCATTCTCCTTGATGAATTTATAAGTTTCTTCACTTAAAATTTTACATTTTATTTTATAAAATAAACTACACGTTTAAAACCTCAGCTATTATTTTTTTTAAATAATTAGATCATCAAAACATAATAAAAATGATAATTAAAAAATTAAATGTATAATTTACACATTAAACTATTGATTGTTGTAATTTCTTAACGAATGCTGACAAAGTGAAACCTTGGATTGTCATTAAAGTAAGCATTAAGATCACATCTGATTTTAATCATGACAGTTTAGTGATAAGATATTATAATAGTTGAGGGTTTATTTTAAGGAATAGTTGTGGTGTTAAATTATTTTGGAAAGAGTCAAATAATTGATGCTTTTAGGTTTCTTGGGATTACTTTTTACATTATATGTTTTACCAAATCATACGTATGTTAAGTCATTGGATTCTATTTCTCATTTTTAATATTTGGGGTAATAATATTCTTTTTATTATTATTCTTATTTTATTGGGATGGGTAAAAATTAGCCTCAATAATTTAGGTAGATTAATTAATTAACCTAAATGATAGTTTAAAAATTAATTTAGGATATAAGATAATTATTATAGTGTAATTAGAACTCATCAATCTCTCTTAATGAGCTCCCAAAAAAAAATATTGTTATTGGTCCTCGGTGTGTGGGCTCCACGAACCAAATCATCATTCCACATGATTAAAGATGAACATTATGTAGATATTTATTTTCATCCGGTTCAAATAGACTTAGAAGATGGATAAGATGCTATAACTTTGAAATAATAGGGATCACTGCTCACATATGCAAAACTGATCAATTGGTACTAAAGTACCCTTGTGTGTAAAAGAGTTTTGGAATCACCTCAGGAATATTCGAATCCTGAAAAAGTCGATGCAACAGTTCCTAAATATCTGGTAGTTATATCTATATAACTTATGGTCCCGATGCATCTCTTTCGGAATGATTGGTTGTTCCGTTAGCTATCGACCCCTCGTTATTAGGATCTCGTTCTTAAGATTTGACATGCTTACAGAAATTCCTTAGCTCCATATCTGATAAATACCAAGTATCTCTGAATAATATCTGGAACCTCTAGTGTGTTCCCTGATCACTTGGATGTTTTCTCTGATTTTTTATATCTCTGTTTACTAGCTGAAAATGTTTTATTTAGGGTACTATGGGATCTGGTATGAAGACTCTGGTAGGTTCACTCGCAGCTACTAATTCCTTGTATAAGTTCAGCACCGACTAGTAATTCATATCTCTGTCAGGTTCAGTCGTTGCTTGTAATTCCTTGTATAGGTTCAACACCGACTGATAATTCCTTATGGACCTAAGGCGACTCTTGGGTGAGCTCCTGGGCTAATGGGCCTTATGGTAAGACCTTATGGACCCTAAGGTACTCCCTTAGGGCGGCTCCTCTGCTTTGTGCATTGGGTAAGTCCTTATGGGCTGAGGGCACTCCCCTCAAGTGGGCGCCTACGCTTCGGCTAGGGTAAGACCTTATGAACCCAAGGTGCTCCCTTATATTGGCTCTCACGCCCTTTTGGGCCTAGGGTAAGTCCTTATGGATGCAGTTCTGTGGAATTGCATATTGGCGTTCGGTTAGAGGGTTATACTATGATTATTTTTGGAAAATACGTTTTAAATTGCTTCAGTTTTAAAAACGATATATATATTTTCACTAGTTTTGTGGGAACACACTAGATAATCTATCATGGTCTCCTGAACCCAGTCATCCGAAACAATTTCTCTGAATTGAAAGGTTATTATTTTTCACTATCTGAGATATCAGTGGGACCTCAGCTCAGCATAAAAGTCTGTAGATGTCTGAATTAATAAGGAAACATATGTTTATCTATTATATGCATGATCTTCAGTATCATCTGGTAGTTTTGTATTACTGAGCTTTTTCTAAAGCTCACTATAACACCCCAACCCATACCCGACCCGGATACGAGTCTGAGATGTCACATTGACATTTCAAAACCTTTATTCTTGCAAAATAACAGAACATTTGAACTTATATTAAGAAAATACGATCATATATTGTTCAATTGTGTTTGGTATAAAATTTTGAGATAAAAACGTATTTATGAACAGTAAAATACGGTATGAACAATACCGTGAACAATAATGAACAGCTTCGTGAACAGTAATGAACATCGCCATGAACAGTGCTCCAATACCGCTACAGTGACTTTCGTAAAATGTACATAAATCTCGTAAAAATTTAACCGTTCATTACTATACATTTACATTTACATAAACACGTTTAAAACATTACAAAACTCGATCAGAGCATAAATACTTAATTTATCGACTTTGTTTACATGCCAACCTGTTTATCACATAATAATACATACTGTGTAATTTACTTCTGATCTGATCTTTGAGCAGAGATATGTTGTTACTTAGAACTTAGCTTTGATCCTTCTGCTTCTTAGTACCTACGTGTAAATCACTTACACGCTAAGGTATAGACTTAGTGAGACATAAACATAATAATAATGCATTTCTCATAAATATAAACATGCAATCTATGAATTCAATCGTATCGCATATGAATCAGTATACATGATAACATATGATAATCCAAACACTTTTAATACTTTTTTTATCGTATAAGTATATACCGAACATTTCTAGACATACCATGGAACACATATACTATTTCATAACAAAACATACATAGTATCAAATCAATTGATTTATTTACTCTCTTTAAAGACCATGTATTAGCCCATGTATACTTTTGAGAACTTAAGGTATTTGAGTACATTGAGGTTGTGCACAATTATGCTGTCACCACAACTCGTCTAAATGTCCCGAAGGACCAGTCCATAGATTCCGAAGAACCTAGGTAAACAGTCTATATGTCCCGAAGAACATAGGTAAACAGTCTATATGTCCCGAAGAACATAGGTAAACAGTCCATATGTCCCGAAGAACATAGGTAAACCCTCGACCCTTAGCATGCCAACTATACCCCTAGCTTTCATATCACATAACATGGGCATTATCATTTATAACAATTCACATTACTTATTCATATCCTTTCTCTTAAAAACACATACCTTTTCTTTTCAGTCACGTATCACAAGTACGTGTAATCATTGATCTTATAATCATATGTTCCTTCTCTTCTGTCACATACCATATGTATGTGTAAACATATAATAACATACATCCATTTCTATATACTAATGCACGCATATTAATCACATAGCGTTTTATAAGTTACTTCTTACCATAGTAAATCCATCATTGGCTTATCGCAAGCCAATGTTTGATCAATCACATAAGTACAATTTAAATTGCACTCACCATTTCTTGCTTTGATTCAATCCTAACTCTTTGATTGATCCGTAACTCGTTTAGGCTCGATATCTACATAAATATAATTTCCGATATGATTATCAAAAGCCTAAACCTTATAACTTGATGTTAATAACTCAAGCTAGTTTAATGAACCAAAATTTCATTTTTTATTTAGGGGTGTATCGATGCACTATGGGTGTATCGGTACACAAAATGGCTTCGAACTCACATGCATCGATGCACCCCTTAATGCATCGATCCACATTCAAAAATTATCTTAGTGCATCGGTACATACTCATAGTGTATCGATGCACTTGTCCAAAATAGCCCAAAATTCATCAATACTTCACCCAATTTTCATGTATAAAATCCTTATCATGCTACTAAACTCATCTATAACAACTTTAACTAATTTATATCATTCCAACACTTTATAATCTCCCATATTTCATCCAAATTCTTAAGGCTAAAAATCATACTAAATTTTCCATGTTATCCAAACTTAATTCTAACACTTCTAACTTCTTATTCTCATAGATGAAAAGTCAAATTCATCCTCCAAATTCATTTAAACCTTTTTATTCAAAATTCCACCTAAAAACCCATTTTCTTTAATCTTTCGTAACTTCTTCATCTTTTGATTTTAAGATAACTTAAGCTCTCCTTAAGCTTAGTTATCATCTAATGATCAAAACCCACTCTTAAAATTAACAAATAATCAACAAAATATAAAACTCATATTTGCTCTAGCTTGGGCACGTTGGAGAAGAGAAGAAGATGAAGAAGATAAGTTTGGAAACTTATCTCTTCACACATGCATCACATAGGTATTATAATACCCACTAAATTTTATTTAATTATTTTTCTTGTTCAATGACCTATTTGCCTTTTGACTCTTTCAATAATTACTAACAACCCTTCAGGAAATAATTTCAAAAAAATCATTGAACTTTTTAACTTTTCCACTTTAATCACCAAATTCTGAAATTTTACAATTTGATCACTAACTCGTAGTTTAAGATGTTACACTCACTCTATTACTCACTGATAACTCTGTAAAAAGGTCATATTTGGGACCTTTTCACTTAAGTTATTGACTGTCTAAGAGCTCATATAGGATCATATAGATGCATTTAGGAGTATATAGTTGCATGTAGTGAAATTTTGTTTGCCGCGACATTTTATTTTGTAATCAGTGCTGCGTTATGGGGAAGGTGTTTTGTTTAATGATATGCAGGATTTGGGAGCAAAGATAAGCAAAAGGGAATTGCCATGACATGATGAGACTACTGAGCAAAATGCGATTGCCGCGATATCTCGGACGGTATTTCTGGGTAGAAAAAGTTAAAGAATATATTTTTAGTAAGAGCCAGCTGTCATGGCATAAAAAGTGCTTTCTGCAATCAGCCATAATGGAGGGGTCAGTTACCATCTTTGCACTGACTCTCACATAAAAGGAATGAACTTTAGGGTGCTAGTGTAATTTCAACACAAAACCCTAGGTTCATTCTCCCCTATAAATAGGAGATGAAGCCTGACTTTTTAAGAGGACTGAGAGATTTTTAGACAGCCGCTAAGAGCCTAAAAATTTGGAGAAAAATATCTCTCTTTTTTTGTCAATTATTTTTTCCGTGGCATTCCTCCGTTGACAAACTAGAGGGAGTGACATTCTAGGCATCCGAGAGGAGCTAGTTTGCTGGGACTGTCCGTGGTGGCCGAGGGAAGCTCTGGCAGTGCACGTCAAAGGCTTTTCCTCCTTCCCTTTGTTCATTGCTTTCGTTATTTTTCTTTTGGGTTGTAAGGAACATATTAACTTGCTTTGTGCTTGCTTATTTCGAACCCCCACCATGAACTAATCCTATTTGGTGGGAGTTTATTTTGGATATTTAAGTTTTGCTTTAATGAATGATTATTTTTCTATGTTATATTTTGTTTTGTTTATGAAGCTTAGTACCTTAAGGTTATAGGAGCTATGAGAGTAGTCGTTCCTTAGGAGATTACTTAGTGTTCGAGAAAATGTCTAGGTAGCACATCCTTAGTGTTCGAGAGAAACTAGGGAGGAACCACATAAGCAATGAGTTCTAGATAGTGACTAGGCATAATCCACCTTAGAGATAAGGCTAGGATTTCATTGGACTAAAAGGAGTTGTGCATGAACGATAGGTTAGATGTTAATGTAACATCCTCAATACCGGGTTAGTGACTAAATTGTAAAGTCTCAGAATTTGGTGGTTAAAATAAAATGAATGAATAGTATAAAGATTTACATGTAAATTATTGTGTAGGATGGAATTGAAAGGAAGAAGGAATGAAAGGACAATAGAGTAATTGCAAGGAAAAATAATTAAAGAAGGGATAAGTATGTATATATAAAGATACACGTGGGTGGAAGGGGAGAAAACACCCAAGACTTCCAGAGTTCTCTTCTTCTTCTTTCTTCCTTGTGCGTGTGAACAAAAGCAAAGGTAAGATTTCTGATTATTGAGTTTAGCGTTAAATTTAATATTGGGTTTTGATTATTAGATGATAACTAAGCTTAAGTTATCTTAACATCAAAGGATGATTGAGTTAGGAGATATTTAATATTTGAAGTTCTTAAATGAAATCTTGGAATAGAGTTTATAACTAGAATTGAAAGTTAAATTTGACTTGTCATCAATCTAGTTAAGATATACGAAGTGTTAAAAGTGGAATTCAAACATGTTGAATTATTGATGTAATTCTTAAATTACATATGAATGATAGAATTTGGAGGTTTTAGATGAAATAAATGAGTATAAATTGGTTTAAGGATGTGTACTATAGTTAAGAATGAAAAAGAGGATTAAACATGAAGGATTTAATCCAAAATGAATGAATTTTCGGGTTCAAAAAGAGGATTCTGGGCAGAATGCATCGATGCATATTCATAGTGCATCGATGCATCAAGGTTAAAACCCAGAAAGTGTTTGAAGTTGTATCGATGCACAAGTAGTGCATCGATGCACTCTTTTAAAATAAAAAGATTGAATGCAATTAATGCATCGATGCATAAGGCATGCATCGATGCATCCCATAACATCGAATGCATTTTATGCACCGATGCACAAGTAGTGCATCGTTGCATACCTTCATTAAAAGAGGAAATTGACATTTATCTTAATCTAAAGAGTGAACCATTAGAGTATATTAGCTATAATACTGATATAGATCCATGTGTGATTATGTAGATACTAAAAGTAAGCTTATTCCGGAACGATCAAAGGATTAGAATCGAATCAAAGCAAAGGTGAGTGCATACTATATGTATAGTATAATGGAATAAGACTTGTGATAAGTCTAATTCCTATATTGATTTTTATAGTACAATAGTTGTGAACATGCATACATGATAATTATTGTAATACATGCATAAGGCATATATATGTTCATGTGATTAGATAAATGATGTATATATATATGAATAGATTCAAATACACATATGATATGATATGTGATATGAGAACATGACATGAGCTACATGATCACAAGAGAAATGACATGAGCTACATGATCACAAGAGAAATGACATGAGCTACATGATCACAAGAGAAATGACATGAGTACATGAACATATGGAATATAAGAATAATGCCCATAGTATACGATATGAGAGCTATAGGTGTAATTGGCATGCCAAGAGTCGAGGGTATGATAGTCATTCGGGACGTAGTCCTTCGGGATGTAGTGGTCCTACGGGACATATATGACAATCCTTCGGGACGAATACTGAACTAAGGTTCGGTGCCCCATGAGGGAATTGATACGAGCTGTGGTGACAACATTAGTGCATAACCTCTATGTACTCACATACCTCTATTCTCAATAATATACATGGGCAATTGAAATATAAAGTAAAGTGAAAGTGGAACAAGAAGGTAAGTTTTGTACATGCATGATATGATTATATATGTTATTGTGTAATAGATACATGCATATTGAAATGTCATAAAGGAAATGGTAAGAATGCATATTAATTTATTGTCTCACTAAGTCTATGACTTAGCGTGTAAGTGATTTATACGTAGGTACCAAGAAATAAGAAGATTCAGAATAGCAGTGGCACGGACAGCAACATTACTAAGAAATCAGATCAGAAGTAATTGACAAAGTAGGTATTTTGTTGTGTATAAAGTGTTGGTATGTAATAAGTGGTTAATTACGAATGCTCTGATCGATTTTGTATTAAGTGGTCTCTTTTATGTAAATTAAAATATTTTGTTTTAATGAAAGTTTTAAATTCCCGGGATTTTTCTTTAAGAATCAAAGTTTGAAAAGTTAATGTGACATCTCGAACTTGTATTCGGGTCGAATATGAGTTAGGGGTGTTACATTTAATGGTATCAGAGCTACGGTTTAGTCGATTCTCGACATAAACTGGAGTCTAGATTGTCTGATAATATATATATACCAACAAAATAGTGGAAACTTCTGATCTGATGGAATAGTAAGTATGTTGTTTTGCTAATAGAACTATATAGTTGTATTTTTATAGATGTCCGGACGAGGTAGTTCTAGGAATGAAGCGGTAGATGATAGACCCGCTGAAAGTAGTAATTCACCTGCCCTGGCCAGGCAGAGTGAAGAACAGACATCCTTTGGAATGCCTGTAAATGATTAAGATGTATTCTTTAGAACGTTAGACACGGTATTGACGCGTTTCCAACCTCTTGTTACTTCAACTCCAAAAATGAATGTTGCGAAAGAGTTGAAGGGATTAGGAGCTCTAGAGTTTAGAGGGGAAGCTGATGAAGGTCCTGTTACTGCGGACCTTTAGCTTAATGACGCGAAGGTCATGCTTATGGGACTTCATTATTCTGATGCTGAGAAGCTGGATGGAGTAATTTCCTTGTTGAGAGGACAAGCAAGGATCTAGTGGACCAATGTTACATTGAGGATGTCTAATGCCCAAGTAACTTGGTCATTATTTTTAGAAGAATTCAAACATAAGTACATCGGAGATCAATTTGTTCGTCAAATTAAGCAAGAGTTCATAAATTTGAAGCAATGGAATCACACTGTATATGAGTACGAGTGTGAATTCAATAAGTTGAGCCGCTTTGTTGCCGAGTTAATTCCTACGGAGAAGGATACTTGTGAGTGGTTTGTAGAGGGGTTACGTTCTCGGTTGAAGGAAATGTTAATTATCTTGAATTTATCCTCGTTTCAAGAGGTAGTCAACCATGCCAAGGCTCTGGAAAGAGCTCAGAACGAGAGGTTTGAAAATTCAAAAGCTCAGACAGTCAAAAGAACATGTGCTTCTTCGAGTTCCGCACCATAAAAAAGGGGCAGAGATGCTGGTTTTCGACCCCAAGTTAGATCAGAGTCAGTGGCATCCTCCGCTAGAGGATCAAATCAGATAAGAGGTAGACAAACTCAGTCAGTGGGATCTGGAGCTGGGAGATCTAATCAGAGTCAAGCCAGACAATGCTCACATTGTGGAAAGAATCATTCAGGGATATGCCAGATGATTTCTGGAGTTTGCTTTAGATGTGGGGACACTGGCCATTTTGTTTGGGATTGTCCAATGTTAACCAGTGAAGCTACAAAGCCAGAGAGATCTATTTCTGTAGGCCAGAGAGGAAGAGGTAGAGGCAGAGGAAGAAGCCAATCGGAATCCTTTGCTCAACAGGAGATACACTCCACTGCTCGAGTGTACAACCTCAAGACTAATGAGGATTGTGATGACCCAGATATGATAACAGGTACCTTTCTATTGTTTGACAAAGATGTTATTGTATTGATTGATATGGGGTCTACATCTTCATACATTACTAGTAAGTTAGTGAAAGAATTGAACATTCCGTTAGAAACTACTAGCAATGAGGTGATAGTGATGAACCCATTAGGGCACAGTGCCCGGATAAATTTGGTGAGCCGAGGGTGTCTCATATAAATTCAGGGAATTGAATTTCCTGCTAATCTGATGAAATTACCTTTCGACGAATTTGAAGTGATATTGGGAATGGATTGGTTATATCGTTATTATGCTAATGGCGATTGTAGATTGAAAAGAGTAACACTGATAAGTCTAGAAGGGGTAGATGTGGTGGTATTTAGTGAATGATGGAATCCATTGGCAAATGTAATTTCAGTAATGTCGGCGAAGAAGTTATTACTACAAGGATGTCAAGGGTTAATTGCTAATGTGCTGGATATTAGAACCAAGGAGAAAGGGATTGAAGGAATCCCTATAGTCAGAGAATTTCCCGATATATTTCCTGCAGAGTTGCCAGGTTTACCTCCGGATAGAGAGGTAGAATTTCAGATTGAGATAATACTGGGAACAGCTCCCATTGCAATGGCACCATACAGGATGGCTCCAAAAGAGTTGCAAGAATTAAAGATTCAATTACAGGAGTTACTAGACAAAGGGTTTATTAGACCAAGTGTATCACCTTGGGGAGCTCATGTTCTATTTGTTAAAAAGAAAGATGGATCAATGCGTCTTTGTATCGATTACAGACAGCTCAATAAAGTGACCATCAAGAACAATTATCCACTTCCCCGAATTGACAATTTATTTGATCAATTAAATGAAGCTTTAATGTTCTCAAAAGTTGATCTACATTCGGGTTATCATCAATTAAAGATTCAAGAGAAAGACATTTCAAAAACGGCGTTTAGAACAAGATATGGTCACTATGAGTTTATCGTGATGCCGTTTGGAGTTACGAATGCACCAGCTGCTTTTATGGATCTAATGAACAGGATATTCCAACCTTATTTGGATCAGTTTGCTGTGGTGTTTATTGATGATATTTTAATATATTCAAAGTCAGAAGAAGAGCATAGTTCACACTTACAGATTGTTTTATAGATTTTACGAGACAAGAAGCTTTATGCTAAATTTTCTAAATGTGAATTTTGGTTGAATGAAGTGACATTCCTTGGATATGTAATTTCTACAGAAGGAGTTCGAGTGGATCCCCAAAAGATTAAAGCTATTCTAGAGTGGGAAGTTCCAAAGAATGTATCAGAAGTTAGAAGTTTTCTGGGGTTAGCTGGTTATTATCGAAGGTTCGTTAAAAACTTTTCGATCATAGCATTATCCCTAACTAAACTGTTGAAAAAGGAAGTAAAATTTGTTTGGACTCAAGAATGTCAAGAGAGTTTTGAAAAGTTAAAGAAGATTCTTATAGAAGCTCTAGTGTTAGTTCAACCTGAGTCTGGTAAGAACTTTATAGTGTATAGTGATGCATCTCATAGTAGTTTGAGATAAGTACTAATGCAAGAAGGCAAGGCGGTGGCCTATGCTTCGAGATAACTAAAATCGCACGAGAGGAATTATCCAACACACGACCTAGAGATGGCGGCAATAGTGTTTGCTTTAAAGATCTGGCGTCACTACTTGTATGGTGAAAAGTGCTACTTGTATACGGATCACAAGAGCTTAAAATACTTGATGACTCAGAAAGAGTTGAATTTAAGACAAAGAAGATGGGTGGAATTTCTCAAGGATTATGATGTTGTGATTGATTTCCATCTCAGAAAGGCAAATGTGGTAGCTGATGCCTTGAGTAGAAAGACGTTTGCAGTTTTGCGAACTCTTGATGCTAGATTATCGTTAAGAGAAGATGGTGCAATTTGTGTAGAATTGACTGTCAAGCCAGCATGGCTAGATTGAATTAAAGAATGATTTGTTAACGGAAGCTCATTGTAGTCCATTGACAATGCATCCGGGAGGGAATAAAATGTATATGGATCTCAAGAGTCGATATTGGTGGTCGGGAATGAAGAAAGACATTACGAAATTTGTATCAAAGTGTTTGACTTGTCAACAAGTCAAAGCTAAGCATCAGGTTCCGTCAGGATTGTTACAACCAATTTCAATTCCTCAATGGAAATGGGAAAACATAACGATCGATTTTGTGACGGGGTTGCCTTTAACTCCGAACAAAAAGGATTTAATCTGGGTGATCGTGATAGATTGACTAAGTCATCCCATTTTATTTCGGTACGAACTGATTTCTCCACGGATAAGTATGTGGAACTGTACATTAGAGAGATTATACGTTTGCATGGTGTACCTATTTCCATAGTTTCTGATCGAGATCCTAGATTCACATCACGGTTTTGGAAGTCATTACATGGAGCACTGGGAACTCGGTTGAACTTTAGTACAGCGTTTCATCCTCAAACCGATGGTCAATCCGAGCAAACTATTCAAATTCTGGAGGATATGCTAAGAGCTTGTGTCATTGAATTCAAAGGATCGTGGGAAAGGTATTTACCACTTGCTGAATTTGCATACAACAATAGTTATCAGTCAAGCATCAAAATGGCTCCCTATGAAGCTCTATACGGAAGAAGATGTCGTACGCCCTTGAACTGGTATGAACTTAAGGATCAAGAAGTTATTGGTCCTGAGTTGATTCATAATATGGAAGAAAAAGTTCAAGTAATTCAGAATAATCTGAAAGCTGCAGCTGATAGACAGAAATCATATGCTGATTTAAAAAGGAAAGAGATTGAATTTCAAGTCGGAGATAAAGTGTTCTTGAAAGTGTCTTCGTGGAAGAAAGTATTAAGGTTTGGACGGAAAGGAAAGTTGAGTCCTCGATTCATTGGACCTTACGAGATTACTAAGAGAGTAGGAACATTAACATATCAGCTAATTTTTCCACCTGAAATGGAAAAGATACACAATGTCTTTCATGTCTCAATGCTTAGGAAATATCGATCTGATCCATCCCACATTGTGACTCCTGAAGAAATTGAAGTTCGACCAAATTTAACTTATGAGGAAGAACCTGTTCAAATATTAGCTCACGAAGTCAAGCAACTAATGAACAAGACTATTCCATTGGTTAAGGTCTTGTGGAAGAATCACAAAGTAGAGGAAACAACATGGGAACGCGAAGAGGACATGAGGATTAAGTACCCCTACCTCTTTGCATAATAAAAATTTGAGGACGAATTTTCTTAAGGGGGAGAGTTGTAACATCCTCAATACCGGGTTACTGACTAAATTATAAAGTCTCAGAATTTGGTGGTTAAAATAAAATGAATGAATAGTATAAATATTTACATGTAAATTATTGTGTAGGATGGAATTGAAAGGAAGAAGGAATGAAAGGACAATAGAGTAATTGTAAGGAAAAATAATTAAAGAATGGATAAGTATGTATATATAAAGATACACGTGGGTGGAAGGGGAGAAAACACCCAAGACTTCCAGAGTTCTCTTCTTCTTCTTTCTTCCTTGTGCGTGTGAACAAAAACAAAGTTAAGATTTCTGATTATTGAGTTTATCGTTAAATTTAATATTGGGTTTTGATTATTAGATGATAACTAAGCTTAAGGAAAGCTTAAGTTATCTTAACAACAAATGATGATTGAGTTAGGAGAGATTTAAGATTTGAAGTTCTTAAATGAAATCTTGGAATAAAGTTCATAACTAGAATTGAAAGTTAAATTTGACTTGTCATCAATCTAGTTAAGATATATGAAGTGTTAAAAGTGGAATTCAAACATGTTGAATTATTGATGTAATTCTTAAATTACATATGAATGATAGAATTTGGAGGTTTTAGATGAAATAAATGAGTATAAATTGGTTTAAGGATATGTACTATAGTTAAGAATGAAAAAGAGGATTAAACATGAAGGATTTAATCCAAAATGAATGAATTTTTGGGTTCAAAAAGAGGATTCTGGGCAGAATGCATCGATGCATATTCATAGTGCATCGATGCATCAAGGTTAAAACCCAGAAAGTGTTTGAAGGTGTATCGATGCACAGGTAGTGCATCGATGCACTCTTTTAAAATAAAAAGATCGAATGCAATTAGTGCATCAATGCATAAGGCATGCATCGATGCATCCCATAACATCGAATGAATTTTATGCACCGATGAACAAGTAGTGCATCGATGCATACCTTCATTAAAAGAGGAAATTGACATTTATTTTAATCTAAAGAGTGAACCATTAGAGTATATTAGCTATAATATTGATATAGATCCATATGTGATTATGTAGATACTAAAAGTAAGCTTATTCCGGAACGATCAAAGGATTAGAATCGAATCAAAACAAAGCTAAGGTGAGTGCATACTATATGTATAGTATAATGGAATAAGACTTGTGATAAGTCTAATTCCTATATTGATTTTTATAGTACAATAGTTGTGAACATGCATACATGATAATTATTGTAATACATGCATACGACATATATATGTTCATGTGATTGGATAAATGATGTATATATATATATGAATAGATTCAAATACACATGTGATATGATATGTGATATGAGAACATGACATGAGCTACATGATCACAAGAGAAATGACATGAGCTACATGATCACAAGAGAAATGACATGTGTACATGAACATATGGAATATAAGAATAATGCCCATAGTATACGATATGAGAGCTATAGGTGTAATTGGCATGCCAAGAGTCGAGGGTATAATAGTCCTTCGGGACGTAGTCCTTCGGGATGTAGTGGTCCTACGGGACATATATAACAATCTTTCGGGACGAATACTGAACTAAGGTTCGGTGCCCCATGAGGGAATTGATACGAGTTGTGGTGACAGCATTAGTGCACAACCTCTATGTACTCACATACCTCTATTCTCAATAATATACATGGGCAATTGAAATACAAAGTAAAGTGAAAGTGGTACAAGAAGGTAAGTTTTGTACATGCATGATATGATTATATATGTTATTGTGTAATAGATACATGCATATTGAAATGTCATAAAGGAAATGGTAAGAATGCATATTAATTTATTGCCTCACTAAGTCTATGACTTAGCGTGTAAGTGATTTACACGTAGGTACCAAGAAATAAGAAGATTCAGAATAGCAGTGCACGGACAACAACATTACTAAGAAATCAGATCAGAAGTAATCGACAAAGTAGGTATTTTGTTGTGTATAAAGTGTTGGTATGTAATAAGTGGTTAATTACGAATGCTCTGACCGATTTTGTATTAAGTGGTCTCTTTTATGTAAATTAAAGTATTTTGTTTTAATGAAAGTTTTAAATTCCCGGGATTTTTCTTTAAGAATCAAAGTTTGAAAAGTCAATGTGACATCTCGGACTTGTATTCGGGTCGAATATGAGTTAGGGGTGTTACAGTTAATGTTATCGCAAAAAGGTATTACCGATACATATCCTATTATCTGGACCAATAGGATCACTGCAGGGGTTTACGCCAACCGGTTTTGCCAAGGCATCTTCACTCTGTCGAGTCCCTTACTAGAGATAGCATAGGGAACTCTAGTAGACTCTGTCGGGCAGATTAGGCATAGAAGTAAGATCATTCTGAGAAGTAGACTTAAATTTCCTAAGTAACTCCTATCACTCATTCAGTAGTAGCTTGTCGTGTGAGGAGTCTAAAGTCTTTATAAGCAAATCCAGTATTTACAGTTTATTTTGCCTTTACATTTTCATTTGTTTGCACTCAGCATAATTTAATTTGCCATATCATATCCATTTGCTACCATATTACCATCAGACAATTTCCACAGCATTTTAATTTGCAAATATCATCACTAACTTTACTTAGGTGACAAAGTAAAGTGTCGTGACAAACTTATTTGATTTCCCCCAATCCCTGTGGAGAACGATACTCACTCATCATTGTATTACTTGTTCGATTGTGTATACTTGCACATAATTCCGCATCCATAATTAGTACTCACAAATAGCAGACACTCACCTTTTCAGTAAGGGAGTTTTTATATCTGAGTCAGATATCTGTTTTATTTATGAATATTGTTAAATTTTACTTTTGTATTTATAAATTGTTTTATGATTTTAAGCTTTTTAACAAAAAGTTTAATTTTTTCGATATTTTTATGGTGGGTCAATCTGGTGGCCCTAATGTGACACCTCGGATCGGGCCACCTGCATCGATCTGAGGGGGTTACAAAAATAGTGAATAAAGAAAGTATAAATCATAAAATGCTTCAACATCTATTAAACAAAATATAATATTCCACAATAAACCCAAACCAAGCTAATTTAATTCATGGCTAGGTTAATAACATCCATAAATCATTCAAATAAAACAACCCAAATGAAATGCTAAAAACGCATAAGCAAACTAAAAGGAATAAAACTCCTGAAAAGCTGTGAATCACCCTAGCCAAGCTGCCTCTCTCAAGGTTCAACTTGTTGTTTTCCTTGAGCCTTCAGAAATGAAGAACAACCAAGAAGAATGAAATGAGAAGAAGAAAGAAGAGTAGCAACATTTTCTCTCTATTATTTCATAAATTCCAAGCTATTTTAAAGGTGGGGTGTACTTAGCTTTATATAGTGGGGGCTCCTAGGGTTCTGTGCCCTTTAATTCTTTGTACCCTAGAGAAAAGATTCCCTTTACGTATAGGGCACAGTTGTCATGGGATTCACGTACAAGGATGGAAAATATCTTCAACTTTTGTCCTTTAGTGCGTCCAGGAAAAATGCAAAGAAATGTTGCAGCAAAAGTTCGTTTGTACCCAGTTTCTAAACCTGTACACGCGTAACACTGGATCACTACCTTCCACACACCATTAATCAATAAAATAAAGACCATCCAGTCTAATCCATCACATGCATGAAATATGCAACTACATGCAACTAATATGCAACTAAATGAACTAAAGAACAAACAATAACCAAGTATAAAGGCCCAAAATGTTTTCTTTTACGGGTTATCAATTGACACTCAATACCCTAATATTTCCACTAAGATTCATTTTGCTTTAATTTCTTAAATTTGCGTTTCAAGCATGTTCTTTCGTCAATCTTAGCCCAATTTATTTCTATTCAAATTTGCTTCCCTTGCCAATTTCAAATTCTTCAATCTTACATTTTCAATTTGTTCAATTGGGTCCTTCCATCCAATCTCCCACAAATCAACCTTGAATTGAGCCCTTTGTATCAATGTCTCTCTAATTCACCTTCTCACTGGTCAAACCGTAGGGCTCATCTCCATCTAGCATTTTTTATCTGCTAAAAATATCGCATGACAAGTATGGATGTTATACATAATAATTTTCAGGACAGTTCTATACTCTTTTGCTTGATTCATCTTTTAGAATTTCTGGTATGGCGTCCAAATCTCATATACACAGCTGTAATCTGATATTGCAGCTTCGATATCAAATAAAACAAATATCTGCAGAGGTCAGCATCAAGCTTTAATACATTGGAGTTATATATATGGTTCTACAAACAAATTTTAATGTAAAAAAAAACATTATCTCAGTTTTGAGATTTGAACATATCTCAAATCCTACCTTGGATCAGCTCTCATATTATAAGGCAGGTTCATAGGAAACAGTGGCATCAGGAAGCCAATCCTGGCCTTGTATAAGAGTTTCCACCGTGAACTTCCCGGCATCAACGTCCGAGAGAGTGGGCCTGTAACCAGCCCATTTCACCCTTTTATCCACACTTGATCCAGGTCCACTGTTTTGATATTCTGCATAGAAAATGGAGCTGGGTGGGTCGATATTGGCAACCCATTCTTTCCAGCCCACAGGGTCCAAGAATGCCCCAATTTTCGACTGCATGATAACAGTAGTAGAGAACTCTTTCCAGGGCCTTCCAAGGTAGGTTCTAGCAGTAAGGTTGCCAAATGCAGTTAATGAACATTTCTGGATAGAAATTCCAGTGTTCTGGTTAGGGTCTTTTTTGCCTTGTGCTGTGATGGTGTTGAACTGGTTAGGCAAAGGTTGCCTTGGCAAGATATTGCAACTTTGGAAAACAACTGCTGCATTCCCAAAAATGAAGTCAATTGTGCCCATAATGTCGCACTCACGGTAAAACTGACGATTGGAATGGGCGTAAAGAGTGTCCTGATAAGCATCAAATGCACAGTGGTAGAATACTGAGCGATCGGAACCGGACCGCAGAGCCACTGCTTGGTGCTTCGCTGCACCAGCTGAATTAATGAACCCAATGCCCTTCGCAATGAATCCTTTTCCTGTCACAGCTGGTGATTCACACAAAAGAATTATCAATTGACAAAAACAAATGCATGAAACTATGAATTGGTTCCACAATTGAATGCCAACTAAATAGAATTTTTTATAAAACCAGCCAACATGTTAAGCAGCAGGGAATGAATTTATTCCGTGTCTTTAGGCCTTTTCTATTCAATTACTCCTTTAAGCTCTGTCCATTTTGATATCTCTATTTTCAGGCTCAAACTTTTAAACCAAAAGAGAGAAGAAGGAAAACTAAATATTGAATAGGTTTTCCAGGAATGTTTATTCAAAACGAGCATCTCCCAGATTTTTTGCAGGAATCTCGTGGAAAAAAGAAATGAAGTCTTCAGAAACCTGTTTTCCACATTGACATCAATTGTGAAACCCATTTTAAACAACATAAGACCTTTCACCACATATAGACATCACCTTTTTCAGGCTTCGATATCAGTTTTACTAACAATTTTCTACAAACTTCCAACAATAAAAGCATAAAATTGAGCAATCCTTAACAACATCAGACAATCAGTTACAGATCACCTTCTAATGAATGAAACTTGAGGTGAGCACAGAATGACAGTACCAAGACCTAGTCAATTTGTAATTCTAATTCAGGTAGAATGGCAGTATATCAATTGCAGGCCTTTTAAAATGATTGGACTAGGAGCATACAGACAGATAATTGTAAACCACAATCTAGAAGAGCTCATAATGGGGCAACCAACATCCAGGCTCCATTCTTCTTATTTGTAATTGAAAACTTCAAAAGCAGCCAACCGACTAAAGTGGAATACCAGAACTTGAAGAACGAATAACACAACAAATTCAGAAGGAAACACATAATCACAATGTGGTTTAAGCAATCATTATGGTTCATGAAGGTTCACCACCACAGAAACAGTCTGAGGACTTATTTCTCCGGTTAGTGACTTCACACCTTGAGATTATTTCCTAATAATCATTCCATATAGCAAAGGATTTCATAGTCATAACCAAAGCAAATACTGATGTACCAACACTAGTAAACACTAAATAGTATCTAGGTAAATGAAGGTTGAAAATTACTTACCGAAAGTAGCCGTAGCAAAGGTGGGAGTTCCATCAGCAAAGTTGAGGCTGCCGGAAATTAAAGTCTTCGTTTTGCCATCACCGTAAATCATCACATTCCACATGTGTTTATCCAGAATCAAATTCTCAACATACCTGCCTTCCTTCACATATATAACGAATCTGGATTCGTTCTTCTTTCCAATCAATTTCACCGCATCTTTAATCGTCAAGACATCTCCGGAACCATCTTGAGCCACAGTAACATTAGGGTTAGGCTTGGAATCCTGCAATAATCTCCTTTCTGTGGGACTGACCCAAGCCGGGAACTCTGAACCTGAACCTGATTCCTCAAACCCAAGCAACCTCCTATGAATAGGAATATTTAAATCAGTCAATAAACCCAAGATCCTAGCAACTATAGCTAAGTTGTTGCTGGTGTATTCACTTGAGTTTTGCATGGCAGCCTTCATTTCGTCAACAAGTGTGGCGTTGAAGTGCGTTGTAGTGTTTAACTCCTCCAGGGCGTCTAAACATGTTTCTTGGTCGGTTATGGCAGTACTTAGCCAGGTCTTCAAATCACTGATCTTGGAATCCGACAACTGCTTCTCTCCATCTCCAACTTCAAGCGAAGCTGCCGAATCATTCAATCGATCCAAGGCGTCCTCAAACATAGTTTCGCATACTTGCAAAGCGGATTTCAATTGGGTATCATTTGTTTCAGCTTTTAACTCGGTGGGATACTTACACAACCTGGAGAGCTCGTCGATGGCTACTTTCAAGGACAGTTTGAAAAGGAGTTCTGGGTCCGTTGTATTTGACGATGCAATGGGAGAAATGCTGGAGAAACAAGAAGACGGGTACGGAGTCACACTACAAACTGTTTTTGAGTGAAGCGGCTGGAGTCAACTCGGGTGTGGGTACAGCGTTGGGAGACGAGTTTCTTCTCTTCTTGTGTATAAAAATCCCAACGACGGCGCCGATGATGATTGCTAAAAGCAGGAGAATGAAGATGATAAGGGTGAATAGACGCCTTCGTGTCTTTCGCTTGAAAGCCTGTTGTTCGACCTCGTCGACTTTACCATACCCCTTGAATGATTTCACTGAATCCATAGGCGTTTGTTTCTCAGTTTCCCTGATGAGTCTAATTTCTTTAAGAAAGACCTTTACAATTTCATTAGAGGTGAATGACTCACTTTCTCTTTTTCTGATTATTTTTAGGGTAAACTAAGTATTTAGTCACCAACCTACCACTTTGGTTCCATTTTAGTCACTTAACTATTTTTTAGGTAAATTACATAAATGGTCCCCCGACTATAGGATGATGCTTTGTTGAGTCCCTTAACTATTAAATATTAAAAAATAATCCCTTGACTATACGGTGTTTGTAATATCCCAAACTTGGGGTTAGTGACTAAATTATAAAGTTTCATAATTTGGTGACTAAAGTAGAAGAATTGAATAGTTCAATGATTTATCTGGAAATATTTCCTGAAATTTGCTAGTAATTATTAAAGGAATTAAAGGGCAAAATGGTCATTTGACAAGGAAGATTTTTATTTATCTTTATAAAATAAGGGAACCACGTGGGAAGGAAAGATTTCTCCAGAACTCTTCTCCATTCTTCCTCCTCCTCCACGTGAGAGCTCAAGCAAAGGTAAGATTTTCTTGTTGTTGATTATTAGCTGAAACTTAAGGTTGAGTTTTGATTATTAGGTGATAATTAAGCATAAGAAGAGCTTAAATTATCTTGAAACAATAAGATGAAGATAATAGAGGGGATTAAAGAAAAGAGAGGAATAAGTGAAATCTTGAAAGAGGGTTCTTTAATAAGGTTTTAGAGTGAATTTGACTTGTCATCAATCTAATTAACATGTACGAAGTGTTAGAATTGGATTTGTAACATGTTAAAATTTGGGTATGATTCTTGAATTTCTTAAGGAGAATAGGATATGGAGGTTAAAGAAGTGATTATTGAGTAGAAATGAGTGAAAATATGTATATGTAAGTTAGGAATATGAAAGGGGATGAAATATGAAGCATTTGAGTTGAATTAAATGGATTTTCGGGCTTAAAATGCAAATTCTGGGCAAGGTGTATCGATGCACATTGAATGTGCATCGATGCACTCTTTAAAGAAGAAACATCGAATGCAAATGGTGCATCGATGCATAAGGAGTGCATCGATGCATCCCTTTAAAATGAAAACATCGAAGGTAATTTGTGTATCGATGCATGGGTAGTGCATCGATGCACAAGTTAAAGAATGCATCAATGCACTGTAGAATGCATCGATGCACTTCAAGGGGAAATTGAAATAGACGTTTCTTTTGGTCTAAGAAATGATAGATTAGAATATATCAATTGGATACTGATATGTGTCAATGTATGATTATATAGATATCGAGCACGAACAAGTTCTGGAACAATTATCAAATCAAGATTCGATCGAAAGAAAGGAAATCATAAAAGTGGATTGGAACTTAGTGAGGCTCAGGTGAGTGCATATGATTATAGTATATGATTATATGGAAATTTGACTTGCGATGAGTCTATTTCCATGTTCTGATTTTATGAATGCATGAAAATAGGTATAGTTGGCAGCCATTAATATGTGAATATGTATTGTTATGTTCTTTTCTATGATATGATTTATGTGATAATGTGACTTCGTGATATAAATTATATGAACATAAACTATGTAAATAATAATGACTTATGTAATGACAAGAGAAAGTGATATAAACTATGTGGTATAGATATAAATGATTATATGAACATGTAATATAAGTTATGTGATGAGGATTTATGTTTTTATATGTCTATGAGAAGTATGTGCTATGTGATGAATATATGAGCTATGTGATCCTATGAGAATATGAAAAGAGATATGTGAACATGTGAATTATATGAAAAGTGATATGAATTACATGAAAATAAACTATGTGACTATATGCACATGCGATATGTGACAGAAGAAAAGTAATATGTGATCATAAGAGCAATGAAAGTGTATAAGTGAAAATGCCTATGTTATGTATATTGAGAGCTAGAGGTATAGTTGGCATGCCAAGAGTCGAGGGTTTACCTATGTTCTAAGGAACATATGGGCAGTTTACCTAGGTTCTTCGGGACCTATGGACAGTTATCGAGGATCTTTATGACCTCTGGATAGTTACCGAGGATCGTTATAACCTCTGGATAGGTCCTTCGGGACATTTATACGAGTTGTGGTGACAACATAGTGGTGCACAACCTCAATAGACTCACGTATCTACAATTCTCACATGTGTACATGGGCTAATAAGAGATAATATTGAATACAAGGTATGTTTTGGGATATGAATTATATGACATGATATATGTGTGTTAGTGATTATTGTATATGTTATAAGATATATGATTGTACAAATGGTAATTCTAAGATCATATGATAAAAGGAATCAATGATAATGATAAGAATGAAGATGATGATACAATTGCTTGTGTGTATGTGTTTTATAATAGGATATATGCTTTACATGACAGGATATATATATGTGTTATATTGCATACGCGAGTACATGTTAAAGTATATGTGAATGAGTATAATTGATTAACACGATGATATAATAAGAAGTCTATCAGATATATAATATGGATATAAAAGATCATAGGAACAGGAGATAAGAGATATGAATGATAATGACACATATATGTATGTATGTATTTGTTACATATAAAAGTATATGAGTTGTAAGAAATGATCACTAGTAAATGTTTACATTATATGTTTATTGCCTCACTAAGTTATAGACTTAGCGTGTAAGTGATTTACACGTAGATTTCGAGAAGAGTAAAGAGCAATGTGGAGCAAAACATGTCAGTTCTCCTTACCAAAGGTCAGATCAGAAGAAAGGTGAATAATATGTATTTTAATATATGAAGTTCTAGTTGGCATGTATTCAAAATGATATATTGTATAAGCTCTGAATAGTTCTTTAAATGTTCTGAATAAGTTATATGGATAAAAATTTTAAATGTTTTGAAAAGGTCAATGTGATACCTCGGACTTGAATCCGGGTCAGATACGGGTTAGGTGTGTTACATTTAATGGTATCAGAGCTATGATTTAGCTGATTCTAGGCTAAAAATGAAATCAAAAGTGTTTTAAAAAGTATATATGCCAACACAAAGTGGAAAATTTTCTGATATGATAGAGTAAGGAGTGTGATGTCTTGTTAATAGAGTTAAATTGTTATGTTATATAAGATAAGTGATTATGTAATAAAGTAAAATAAGTCCAATGATATTGAAGTATGTGAATGATATAATAAGAAGCTATGTGATAAGAAGATATGTGTTTATGTAATATAAAAGTGTTTATGTGATATAAAAATGTATATGTGAAATGTCATGATAGGTGATAAAAACCGTGAGCCTATATGAATATGTGATATATGTGATGTATGGGAAACATAAGAGAACGAGAGATGACAATGATTTACATGTCATATGAACACAAGAGAAGTGTTATAAGGTAAATGACATATAATTATGAAATCATATGGAAAGTGAAATGCGCATGTGAATATGTGAAATGATATGAGCACATGAATATATGAGAGCTTCCAAAGTGAAGCACAAGGCAATAAACCTGAAGGTAATAGCATGGCTCGGACTACAAGCTTAGACATAAGAAGACTAAAAAGAAATAATTTAAAGTTCGATGATTATCTGGAAAAATAAAACAACCCCAGAATCTCTAAATTCTATTTGATCTTGTTAAAAGCTTTAATACCAAAATACATGGTTAAGAAATTACGAAAATACCCTTACGAGGTAAACATGACCAAAATACCCTCGAAGTGTAAAATGATTATATATTATGACCAAATTGAACTAAGTGGAAGTATTGCATGTATTCGAATTGTGGAAACGACCGAATTACTCTGGAAACTCCGAAGTGATCGGATAAACTTGACTACTAAATGACCTAAGTACTCTGAATGACGTAGAATTAAACGAATGAATTGGATAAGTCTGGAACCTTGATGAACTTATATGTAATACATCCATAAGGGTTTTGAAATGCGTAATAATCATGTCGACATTTCAGAATACCAACGCAATATAGAAATGAAATAAATACCATTGGAATACATGTTCGTCTCCTTAAGAACCATTTAACAATGATCCTGATATTGATCAGTTCATCTAGTGCATTCAGTGTTAATAATTGAATAATAGTGATGTATCACGGTACGAATGATTTACAAGTATCATAGTATTGAGACTTGTAGCTTAAATGGGACTTGAAATCCTATTAATTCAAAATTATTAAATCTTGAATTTCAAATAACTCTGAATGGATATATCTATTAAATTACTAGAAAATATACATAGGCTTGGATTGAAAATAAATTATCGAAATATCGTCGAGCTGTGGAATATTAAAGTAACTTTGATATACAAATGACTGAAATACCCCTAAAACCCCAAAAAGAGTCAAACACTTGGAGTTTCAAGGTGACTGTAGTAAATCACAAGTACGGGAATGAACCAAATACCTTCATGACTAAGAAATAAGTGAACGTTATTGGATAAATTCTAGAAATACTGAAAAACCTGAGTATGGTATTGCTCATAAAAGGCTGGGGGAGTACGACTCAAGTATGTTGATCATCTTGGAGACTGTTGTAATTCATAAGTTGAGCTAATATCATCGGAATAAGTAGAGTTCCTTAAGATCCATTCAACGTTAATTTGACAAGAGTTGTATGCATTGAAAAATAAATACCCTGGAAGTGTAACGATTTGACCGGTCGACAGGCATCAGTGCTGGGAGTTATTAGTTCGAGTTAACTCGATATCTTGACAAATTGACATGAATCTTAAATGCCATGAATCATCGTTACTTCCTTATTGGATTAAATTACTAATAACTCTTTAAAGATCAAATGTCTAAAATGCCCCTGATTTACCTGAATAATAGGAACACGCATGTTATGTCTAAACCTTCAAAAAATTTGATATAAAGATTCTGAATACCTTTATAATTGCATAGTACCTCCGAAAAATATCCAAATAGTTTATGATCTTGATAAATTACGTTTTGAATAATTGATGAATTTGTCAATTATTAAACCCTATTATGGGAATCTAATTTCTAAATTTAAATCAATTTACAGAAGTTCATAACTTCTTATCTGATAAATACCAATCACATCCGAATAATATTTGGAACCTCTAGTGTGTTCCCTAATCACATGGATGTTTTATCTGATTTCTGTTATGATCTCTGCTCTGATTTCTGATATCTCTGGATTCTGACTAAAAATGTTTTTAATTGGGGTACTTTGGGATCTGGTATGAAGACTCTGGCAGGTTCAGTCGCTGTTGGTAATTCCACCGACTGATAAGTCCTATCTCTAGCAGGTTCAGTCGCTACTGGTAATTCCTTGTATATGTTTAACACCGACTGATAATTCCTTGTATATGTTCGACACCGACTGGTAATTCCTTATGGACCTAAGGAAACACTTGGGTAGGCTTTGGAGCCCCAAGAATCTTTCTTGGGTAGGCTCTCAGTCCCCAAGGTGCTCCCTTAGGTTATGCAGTTCTGGGGAGCTGCATATGTCGTTCGGTTAGATGGATTACTTTGGTTTTTGAAAAATACGTTTTAAATTGCTACTGTTTTAAAAAATAATATGTACATTTTCACCGGTTTTGTGGAAACACACTATACATTTGATTCTGATCTCCTGAACCCAGTTATCCGAAACATTTCCTTTGATCTGAAAGCTTACTGTCTTTCACTATCTGTGATATCGGTGGGACCTCAGTTTAGCATAAAAGTCTGTAGATGTCTGAATCTTTAAGGAAACATATGCTTATTTGTTATATGCATGTTCATCAGCATCAACTGGTAGTATTGTATTACTGAGTTTTTCAAAGCTCACTCTGTTACTCACCTTTTCAAGTTTAAAGGATTGAATCAGTGCAACTATTGACATCAGTATGAGAGTTCCATCGGTGTTGCTTGCGGAGTACGGTGCATATGATTATGGGGCATATAGGTTTTAGTTTGTTTTTATATTCGAGTCTGGAACTTATTTTATTTCTAAATATTGATAAATTTTAATTTTGTATTTATAAATTATTTTATGATGTTTACATGTTTTAAATTTTTTTAATTTTCCCGGGATTTTTACGATTGGTCGTTCCAATGACCCTAACGCGACACCTCGAATTGCTTGCGGAGTACGGTGCATATGATTATGGGGCATATAGGTTTAGTTTGTTTTTATATTCGAGTCTGGAACTTATTTTATTTCTAAATATTGATAAATTTTAATTTTGTATTTATAAATTATTTTATGATGTTTACATGTTTTAAATTTTTTTAATTTTCCCGGGATTTTTACGATTGGTCGTTCCAATGACCCTAACGCGACACCTCGAATCAGATCAAATCACCCGTATCGGTCTATCATCTGTGGGTGTTACAGATCATATTAATTTCTTTTTCTTTTTTGAGTATTTGGACCACCAACGTTTCACTTAGAGACAAAAAACTCTCTATATATGAAAATAAGTCTTTTAATCTAAAGTGAGAGCTAAAATGCAAATAATAATAATAATAATAATAATAATAATAATAATAATAATAAGAGACAAAGTGATTATTCTGTCAAATGTTAAAGATATTTTTATCTTAAGATAAGCCTTAAGAGCCAAAATACTCCAAAATAAACAAAATAATAGGCAAAATCACCATTTTAGTAAATGTTGGGGGTTAATTTTGGCATAATTCCTATTAGATATAAAATATCAATGTCTTAAGTTTATTTAAAGAAAAAGAGATTGAAGACATTTGTGAATCCTTATCCAAGGATGCATGCAGCATATCTTAACTCTCTCGTTAAACAGCTACTTTATAGACATCTTAATCTGAAGAATCATACAAGTTTCGCCCACATCGATCACAAATTGTAACTTTCATCAGAGAATCTTTCGGATTCGCCTTCTGCATTTTCGGTAGATCAAGTTCCAGAACATCTTGCAGCACCTTCGATCCTTCTTTCACCTCATCCGGACTGCCAACACATTCATCATAAACATAAAATTAGTGTCAAAAGATGATTTAAAGGCTCTTCAAGTATAAAAATGTTGGCAGCAAGTAAACAGTAGTATAAGAGGATGATCATGTCTTATACCAATGCAAGTAACTAGAAAAGTAACACAACAGCAATCGAGACTATCCGATTCTATATTGTTTTCTGTGATTTCTATGCAAAAGACACATTAAGGCAACAGAATATTAATGGAGAAGAAATAAAAAAAATGCATAAAACTTGGCAGAAAAATGGCATAGGGCACATCAGAGATGGCTCTTAGCTTCAAGCATGGAGTTCCATAATCTCTGTGACATCATTCATTTAGATGTTGCACCTTAAAATGAAATAAAATACTTCGCATAAATAATCCTGAACACATTAAGGCTTTTCTCAAGTGAGAATGAAATTTTGTTCTTACTTTGTAGTTTAACCATTAACAGATCTTTCATTCTCACTCATTTCCATCCTTCATGCTAGACAACGCCTAAGGAAAAATTCAGTGGACTCCTGATGACAAATATTTTCGGAAAGATGGCAGATTTACTGAATGTGTGAAACAATCAAATGTGCAAACTCGTACCAATCAATCTTAGCACCAATATGGATCAGCGCCCTCAATCTATCAACCTCATTATGAAATACCATCTCCCTTCGCATGTCATACAGATGTTTTACAGAGATGGGCATTCACATATACATGTCAACATTTTCTACACGTTTCTTTGATTTGCTAGTCTAGGGTGCTAGCAAAACGTTGAACCTAAAGTGGACCGATGGACAGAAAACTATAAGATAATCATCAAGTATTTCTCCTTACCTCATGCAAAGTGGGGGAGTCAACCGTACAATGGTGTCGTGTGTGGGTTTGGCAAGAACTCGTCTTTCTTTCATTTTTAGACAGATATCATATGCCGAAACAGGAAATAATGTTCTGCTATTGAACTCTACGGCGGTGAATAAACCCCTTCCTCGAACTTCCTTAATGTAGCTTGGAAATTTCTCCTTAATCTTAGCAAGCTGACGCAAAAGCTCTTCTCCTAAACGGGCAGATCTATGAAATAGGAAATAAACTCGTAAATAAATATATACATCTTTGGGAAGAAAAGGGAAAATGGATGCTGAGGACAGGGAATATTTTAGTTCTTTTAAGATGTTGAATACTCTCCATTTTAAATTGTAGAAGTCCAAATATTTTTCCAGTAAACAGCATGATTTCCAACTTTCCTTCTTCATATTTAATCTTGGTAATGCAAACATTAGGCAAGAATTTTCAATACCTCTCAGCAAGTTTCTCCACCTGGATTACATCTAGTGAGGCAATGGCCACCACACTGTACAAAAGGATTCCCCCCGAAGGTGCTGAGGACAAACAACAACAAAATTGCAGTTAGCTTTTACATAACAAAACGATACTGTAAAACGACCGTCATCTCAAATAGCATAAAGATCAGAAGGACATTTTAGGCTTCGGAGACAGTTATAATGGCAAATTAAGAGCATGTGCATAAAATAGAAGAAAAACTACCAAAATTCTTTGAAAGATGAGCTGTTTAATGATGGAAGCAACATAGGACAACTACAAACCTTCCATGTTCTCCAGGTAGAATGCAAAGCATTACATCTTTGTCAGCAAGCACTGCACTTACCGGTATTACGCCACCACCCAAAGCTTTTCCTAGTATCTGAGTCAGTCGATCAAATATTATACATCTATCAAAGAGAAGTTTATAAAACATTGGAGTACATTGATTTAACAAGAAAGGAAGCTTGAAAAAATTAAGCATAAAACAGAGCATGTTGAATGAATGCATGAATCTAGTAGTAGCAAAAAGTTAGCAAGCGGTCTGAGAAGTTCCATACCAAGATGCTATCATACGATTACAAATTTCAGTAGTCATCTCACGATTCTAATCGAACATAAAAGCTATTTTTAAATGCCAAACTCTAATAAGGGAAGAGAACAATTAGTTAAATGAGACAAATGGTCAAAGAATACAAATTTCTATTCATCCTTAAAGCGGATAACAAACAGTGTAAGATTTATGTTTTAAATGCGAAACTGTAATACAAAGGAAGAGAAGAATTAGCTCCATAAAACAATCAATCCACAAATGAGCAGTGAACATAACTTTCTATTGTTGCTGAGAGCAGATAACAATGTAAAAGTATACAGTATAAAGAATCTATAATAATACTCTACTCTCACTATAATCAAAAGCAAATTATGAGTTATGTATTTTTATATATCATATATGTACATCCATGTTTGGAAAGTAAAATTTAGAGAGAAAGGAGTACAGCCATCTTGACTCACATTGAAGCAGATTACAGATACTACTAAAATTAATATACACAAGGTAAAAGAACATGTTTGATTTGTGTCGATCAAACTTTCAGTCGGTATTTCATTATTTTAGTAGTGACTCAATCTCCTACACATTCTAATATTCAGTTTTACATTTTTCCTACAAGAATGAGAAAAAGGCTCATATATGTTTGATGCACTTATTAATGGCCACTTTACTAGAATATCTACAGAAACCAAAGGGGATTAAGTTGTGGACCAACAGTTATAAAATAATTATAAATCCTTTTAGCATATTCAGTCAGCAAAATTAATTTAAGTACAAAAGATTAGAACTAAACACTAATTTATGCGCATAAAAAGTACAGGAATTTCACTAAAACTTGGAAGTTGTAAACGGCCTTACCACAACATCTGGACGAACACCTTCCCAGTCACAAGCCAACATTTTTCCTGACCGTGCTAGGCCACTTTGTATCTCGTCAGCAATCATCAAAATGTTATATTTCGAGCAAAGATCTCTGACAGCTTTTAGATAACCTTCAGGAGGAATTATAACCTATAAATGGAAAGTAATAGAAAAATAGAACATTGTCAAAGAATGATGGGTCAAAAGCAATAACTGTGAACGGCGCTTGCTTTGATAAAAAGGTTCTCCCCAAAGATATTGTGAGAAAGGAAAGAATTATGCGAATTTTTTATGATTTCTGAATCAATTTAAAGATTGGATTGTAACTCTGTGTCAATGGGAAACCTAGTTTGTAGAGAGAACCCTCCATCAAAAGGCCTCAAGTTCAAATCTCCTCAAATTAACAATCAACGTACAAGTCATGCAACTGTATAAGATAGTTAGGATCCTTGGAATTTTTTTTCTTGAAAGATTGGTGTTTTTTTTTGGGGGTAGGGGTGGGAAACTATGACAACTAGCAAGTTATAGCTTGCAAGACTAAAAACACTATTTAGCATTACTTATACATATTGTCAACCATGAAAGAGATGAAGAAGCTGCTTTCTAACTACTTAACAGCCAATAAATGTTTTGATAATAAACTTACACCAGCCTCTCCTTGAATAGGTTCAAAGAGAAATCCTGCTATTCTGTCTCCATGTTCTGCACTCAAAAGAAACATGTAATGTGTTAAAATAGAAGAAAAATACTCTTTTCTGGATATTTCAGGACATTGAGGATATATTGAGAGGGGATGAACCATTTAAGATCCACAATAATTGAAGCCTCTTAAGCATCCAATAAAAAATAAAATTTAAAAATATTGGACTATTCAAACCTTTAAATGTCTTCTCGAGGGTAACAGCATCACCAAAATCAACTTTAACATGACCAGGCAACAATGGCCCAAATCCACGAGTAGCCTCATTGTCACAGCTCATAGAGATGACAGCCAATGTGCGACCGTGGAAGCAACCACAACAAGAGATGATAATAGCCTGCAAATGCACAAATTTTTCAAGCGATAAAATAAATAAATAAAACTTAACGGGATATATATATATATATATATATATTATGTGTGTGTATACAATATATAGCAAATGCACAAATTTTTCAAGCGATAAAATAAATAAATAAAACTTAACGGGATATATATATATATATATATATATATTATGTGTGTGTGTGTATACAATATATATATAACACCAAGTCAGAATGAATTCTAACAATATAGAACACAAGCCGCCATCCAAAATCGTAAGTGTTTTGCCACTAAATCAGATAGAAGAAGAAAACCACAAGCTTTCCATTTCCAAAGCTACATTTCCCCTTGTATAGTACTCAAGCACTTGCATATGAGATCTAAATTGGACGAAGCTAAATAGTGAATAAATGCAATCAGAAGTACCTCATCCACTAATGCCCCCACAAAACCACCCTACAACAAGGTAAAACTGTACTTTCCCAACTAACGACCTTACAGCTGGAAAGGGGATATATTTGGCACACAACAAAACACCAGTTAGCAAAGATAGAAAAAATATACCTCATCTGTGGGAATATTTTTCTTCTCATAACCCCATTTCCTTGCCAACTTCAGTCTCCTCCACTCCTTCAGCACCAGTGTTCATGGGAAGCACCATCTCATACCCAAGCATACTTGTCAAACGCTCAGCAAAAACTGGAAACCTGTCATTGTAGAAGGCTCTGGAACTGAGAGTGAGTCTTTCTGCCTGTTCTTGAAATGCTTTGATGATCTTTGGATGACAATGTCCCTACAGTGGGAAGTAATGACAATTAAACTAAAGAGAAAGCTAAATTCAAAGTTCCAAGAAAAATGCAAATGGTGGATTTCTTCCATTGTACTCTGTCTTTTGACCGAGGATACTTGGCAAGAGAAATTCCCTCCTCCTCCCTAACTCCAATGAATAACAGGAGGGAAAATGCAGACAAAGGGAAAAGGTAAAGAGGCACCTATAGGGATACTACAACATAATTTAAACACTGTTTATACCTGATTAACAGCTGAGTAAGCAGATAGAAAATCGAGATATTTCTTGCCTTCTGGATCCCATATGGTTGATCCCTTTGCTTCAGAGAATACAACAGGAACTGGGTGGTAACTGTACTTGAACAATAAAAGCAATTTTGCTAACATCAAGAACAGGCAATATAGCTATCAATATAACGTGCAAAAAACCCAAATAACCACAGATTAACCAAAATGTAGTTAAATTAAAAAAGGGAAACTTCAGAGAAGTCTGAAATAATATCAGCAGTGGAAAAGCTTTATGGTTTGCTTTTGAATACTTGAAAATCAATCAAAAGGTTCTTAAAAAAATTTCATTGGTCTAATTAATTGAGTATACATATATAGCCATGGTGTCAATCGTGTAATTAAATCAACAAACTTGAATAGAAGAAGTTCAAAATTTCCACCCCAAATCAACAAAGACAAAAGCTTAAAGCTAATGAAACAAAAACACCAATACAAATAATAGTCGATGCGTTTCAGATAAAGTTAAGCAAAAATCAAAACTGAAACCATGAATACAAGTTATAATATATGCTTTTCAGATCAAATTAACCAAACCCACCCACCCACCCACCCCCAACAAAAAAAAGAGAAAAGACGAATCAAATAAACCCAGAAGAGGAAGGAGAGAGAGAGAAATAAGAGAGAAAAGAACTAACTTGTGGGCACTATATTCCTGTTCAAGGTTGATGAGATGGTTAGAAGAGGAAGAAGAAGTGCCTTGAGCCAGAACACCATAGGTCCTGCTTGTTTGGCTCACTCTGCTTAGCAAAGACAGTAAGGGTTTCCTCGTTTCCGCCATTAACAATAACCCGTGACACCGAGTTGTTATCTTTTCTTTTTCCCTCTCTCTTACTGAATTGGAAGATTAGACAAGGTGACGTTTTTATAGGGTGCAAAGCAAAGTATTATCTTTCTTGTAATAATAATCATAGCATTAAAGGTGAGAAATTGATGATGATCATACCTTCTATTACTATAATCTTAAAAGAAAATAAACAAACAAACAGAGAGATGGGAAGGAAGGATAAGGAAGATGGAGTTGATTACACGTGAGATTCCATCCAAAATATTCTGATCGCCGCCGGCAGCTGCTTTCCAAGTCTTTTATTGATACAAGTAATTCGTAGAGGTAGATGTAGTTATTTTTTGGCTTAATTGGTATGAGGTCCTCAAACTTATTAAAAAATTAATATGGCCTTAAAAACTAAAAAAATATACAATTTGACAATTTGACTAATAGATTCAAATATTTATTATTACGATACTGATGTGATAGTTAACGATTTTGACTTGATAATCTATGATAGATGATGACGTAATAGAAGAACTTAATTGATTTTTACAAATTTGAAAGACTATTTATTTATTAGAAAAAGAAAAATTATTTAAATTTAAAATATAAAAATATAAAAAGTTATTAATAAATAAATAATATTAAATTATTAAAAAATACTATTAAAAATATAGAATATCACAACTCAAAAGCTATAAAATGTTGATTTATAAATTATTAAAATAATATTAAAAATTTTAAACACTTTTATAGAAAGATATTTTTATTTATCTCTTGTCAGTATGATACTACTACTAATTATATAATGAAATTATATTTTTTATATTTTGAATAATTTTTAATTCTTATACTATAAATTATAATAAAATTTTTCAATTTTTCAATTTTTTCAATAGTCCAAATAAATGATGACCAAAATATGAATTTAAAAACTCAAGCAAGATAAATTGTATATTATAAACTAATTTATTATACGATAGGTAAAGACTTTTAAATAACCCTTAAAATTATTTGAAATGTGATTAGATTTATAGTGATGTGAATAACTTACTATATTCTTAATTATGTTTAGATACAACATTCGTAAGTCTTGCCTAGTCCAATAAAAATGCTTCGTACAAGTGTTGACGATAAACATGTATAATAATAAAAACATGCATAAGTTGTAAGTTCAATATTATTCTTCTTTTAAGCAAGAATTATTAAAATAAAAAATATATATACTAGTTTTATTATTTTGATTTTTATAAATATATTTAATTTGTAAATTTATATGCCATGTATGCATATAAAACATACTTTTTTATATTTTTTAAGTATTTATTATTTTTAAAAATATATATTTTGTTATTTAATATTTTATTACATTTCTCTACTTTTTTTTTGGAATTTTAATAATATTTTTGTACTTTCTAATTTTTTAATAATTAATTAATATTTTTATATTTAATTTTAAGAATACATATACAATATTGATTAAAGTGTGCCAAGCTCGAGACATTATTTTATTTATCATCCAAAATCGGAACCATATGTTTACAAACTCAAATAGATGTCAAGCATTTCACCCCTTCTCAAACTTTTCTTACTTTGATCCAAAATCTTTCTATCCACATTAATACCAAAACTTTAAAAACGACTCAATTTGATCCTCAAACTTATTTTTCATTAAAGTGCTATTCTATAAAATAACCTATTATTAATATCTTTTATATTTTAAACTTTTTTTGGATTTTATAATTTTTTTTAATTTCATCCTGAAAAAAAAATTCTAAAACCAAAACAAAGAAAAGTTAGGTTAAAATATTATTTTGATCTAATTATAATATGAACAAAGTCGGTGAGAAACACACTCCATATGAACACGATGACAATAACTTAAAAGATGAAAAAATCAACACATGCATAACACGAATGCCTTGCAATTTATATAAATATATAATTTCAAAAATAATCACACACGCTAAAAACTGCAAGTAATAATCAATAACGAATGAATAAAGATAGGGTTTTCATCCCATAAGACCAAACAAGATCATTTCATCGAAGCTTTTACATGGCTAATAACTCTTTCATGTGTTCATTATCAACAGCTTTGAAGCTTGAATCAGTCGTACAAATTCCAGCTGAACCTATAACTATCACCTCTAACAGCATCATTAAAATGTCAACCCATATTTACAAATATGTGTCAGTTACATAGAGGGGGCAGCTACCAAAACTATAACCTCAGCCCTTCAGTCAAGGATTGTGTGAACTGTTAACCATTGTCCAGACCATACAGAGGCATAATTACAGGATGCACATATTCTGGCTAAAAGTAATGGTTAATGGAATAACTATTCAGTTTCATTCTAAATACATCTGGTCCTAAAGAATCTACCTACAGAAGAGTGGCCATCGTAAACGTAGAAACGGCAAAAGACCATATGATACACTCTAAGAAGCTAGCTAATGGTATAGACGAGAAGAAATACAAAATAGACCTGAGTTGCCTAATATAGCTACTAATAATGCAGTAAAAGATCACAAGCAAGATGGTTGATTGACCACAGAGCTCACTACATCAGAATATCATTTGAGATATGACACTGGCAGCCATAATTTCAAATGACAAAAAATAAACTCGCTGGCAACTACTAGAAGCCCCAACGGATTCAAACTGTTGCCAGACGAGATGTGAGAAATGGGAGTACTAGCATCGCTGACATGCTACAGAAATGTATAAATAATAATATTAATATCCTAAAAATTGGCAAACAACAATTAAAGAAGCAATGCACCTCGTAGTTCCTTCATAGAAGAATAAAAAGCAGTTTCACTTTGCTATAAATTACAGGAGAAGGTGAGAGGGGTCAAAAGGTTGAACAGAAAGATCGAAAGCACTGCAAGGAAAAAAGCCATGAAGAAGGGATAATGTGTTGTCTAATGGGAGGGGGGATCATATTAGAAGCCAGGTGAGTAAACATGGTGGAGAAACAAGTAACACTTCGACAATATATATGTGTTTCATTCTAGAAAAAGATGTGATAGGCACAGAAGGAAGCACCAATAATGTAGCTCATAGCATGTAACCCATTAATATCGGTATCTGACTAAAAAATAACTTTGCCAACAGAAGTATAAGGTGATTCCTTAAAAAGCTCAACTGATCTTACGTTTCAAAAGCAAGTTGAACTAGGTATTCTTGGAACAGGGAGGAGACTTCAATCATATGGATTTCCCATTTGCAACGAATGGTTTAAGAAAGCATCTCAATTCAAGATGAGAACTCTTCACAAGCATTGTCCAAGAGCCAAAAGTAAGAGGTTACATTTCCATGAAAATAAGACCCAAGGAAGCATATGAATATAGAGTGAATGCACTATACGAAATACATGATAATCAAGGTAGCTAGAGAAGCTCAGAAATAAAATATTTGTATAAGATAAATCACAATGTTCAGTTTTTGCATCAACTTCATGAAGTCAGGAGCATGGTATAAGATTCAGAATAGAGAGAAAGGAACGGAGAATATGCTTCACAGAACTGTCAGTCAGTATTCATTAACTTCCGGTGAATAACGTCCATTTTTCTTTGGAAATTTCACTACAAACCAAACATGGAAAAGATGGAGGAATAATCATCGGGATGTCATATTATACTGTCAATAGGAAGATACTCTATTGAGAAGCAGAGAGCAAGAACTGGGAAGGTAGAAATATAATAAGCAAACATGCTATGAGTATGTCAATTACGATAATTGAAATATCTAGGTGCAAACATCAATTTCAGAGTATAAAATATTGGAAGGCAGAAAGCCATACTAAGAAAAGACCTCATATAACAGTTGCTGAGAAAGAAATATCCTAGAAACTCTAAGATAGGGCAGACGGGGAACAGACGAATAGTTTAAGCGACGGAGACAACCTAACTCCCATGAATGCAAAATCAGCAGCAAATCTTCCAGAATGATCTTGAAAACCAAGTGTCATGGAAGGAACATGGAGCTTGCTGGATGAAAACTAGAATAAGAAGCCGATCTCCAAACACCAAACCTAAGGGAACGACCAAGAGGGAACATTTGATGGGGAGAACTCTAAGATTTTAACTATTCACCTTCATCTATCAAGAATATCTTTAAGATTCAGGTGGCCATTATAAATGCCTGAATCAAGTTTTCAGCTTCACGCTTCTGTTGCGGAGTGCCAGTTATAAGAGCAACACATTCCCCTCGGGAGGATTTGGGTTCAGAAATTTCAATCGTCGCCCCTGATATCTGAAAGATAACAAAGCAGTGTAAGAATACAATTCAATCACGTAGATTCCCACAATATTATGAGGGAAGAAACAATACAAATGTTTATTACATGTCATGTCCACTGCTAGGACCAATAGACCAGAGATAACATATTAATTTTCAAGCGTACAACTTAATAAAAAAGCATCTTCTTAGAAGAATACCATCACATAGCATAAATAAATATTGAAGCATAAACTAATTTCATAAAGACAGATCAACTTTCCTACTTTGGGGATATCAAAAGAATATTAAATGGAAAAAAAATTCTGCCACTTACTACATAAAGCATCCTAGAACAAAAACTTGCCAAATACAATTTTGTAGTTATTCAAATCCTTAACTCCATTCATCTCAATAAAAGTCTTATTATTTAGCTTAACAATTATTAGGATCATACAAGATCAAGGAGCAGGACTTAATAGTGATAAACCTACCTTCCTTATGTTAGATAAATTGAGCCCTCCTCTGCCCAACACTTTACCAACTGCATTAGCAGGGATCATTATTTCAAGAGTTGACGATGGAGCCAATCTGCATGAAGATAATAAATGGAAGATGTAGATTCTTGTAGAAGGGTATGAAATTCAGAAGATAAACCTTAAGCACAATTTCTGAGAAGCATGATATACCCACCCTCCATACAGCTTTGATGAATATGAGGACATGGACCCATAGTCATTATCACCCATCTATTGAAGCGGAAGACAACAAGATATGTCAGAAAAAAATCAAAACAATAATGGGCAAAAACACATTCTGAAAGAAAGAAACAATAAAATTGCAGGGTAACACAGAAGGGCTTCTGACAGATAAGCAAAAATAACCACAAACAACAAAACACATCCCACCTCCAAGTTGGTGCAGATTCAATTGAAAGAACAGAAGCTGCAATAAAGCATGCGAAACAAAAAACAGATTTTCATTGATAAATGAAAATTCTAATTCATCAATAACCCTTAAATATAACCCAAAAAACCTCAACCCAAAAATTAGGGAACTCTTTAACACCAAAAAGTAAAGCATACTCAAATGCTTATACTGAGAGGTGATCAATTGCCAATCACTTAAATTTCAGCCAATCAATTCATTCGCCTAATTTATAAACTTGTAATCATATTGTTTCACAGGGAGACAAACAAGTTCTTTATAATGATGATGCATGCAGATGAACTCAATGTTGAGCAGGAAAATAATAGGAAAAATAGACATATATGATGGTTAACAACAATTTCACGATTATTTACCGGCAGGCTTTCATATCCATAGAGGCTACTTGAAGACAGCACACCAAGGCCACTTCCATTTTCACCCCTTTGAACAAAACCCAAAGGAGCAACTGGAGGAACAGAAGACAAAACAAATGGCAGTGAAAGACTGGCACCAGCTGAGTAGAGAGAACCTGCAGCTATAGAAGGGTTATGACCACTGTCCTTCTCTTTCAAAACATCATCCCGGAGCCTTAAAACAATCTGTATAAGTGCATCTCTTACGCTACTAACTTCACCAGCAAACTACAAAATGAAGAGTTAGCATACAAAACTGCTGCAATAAAGGAAAACGAAAACAACAATGATCAATCTTGAGAGAGAGAGAAAGAGTACAAAAGATAACAACCTCAATGAGCTCATCATTAGCATCAGCACCTTTTGTTATACGGATACCAGCTTTAGTTCTCTTCCGAATTTCATTTATAATAGAACCGCCTTTTCCAATAATACAACCAATAACTTTAGATGGAACAAGGAGCCTCATTGTCACAGTATCACCATCTTCATCATTGATCTTCCCTTGCAGCAACAAGACAGCTTCAACAGCCATGGATTTTAAATCATCAGGTGACTGTCAAGTCAAACCACATTCAGACATCAGAAAATAGAACAGATCTAACTATTTTATGAACTTCAGAAAAAATAATAGCAAGATCCGGGTAGAGAAATTGAACTAGGGGCATACCTCTGTAGCGATGACAGTGATAACACACTCATCATGGTCAGCCTTTGCATCATCAACCTCGATACAAGCACCACTCGCCTGTCTTATATTTTTAAGAGTACTCCCTCCTCTACCAATGACACAACCAATATTTTTAAATGGGCATAGTACTTTGATTATTAACTCTTCAGAGTTAGAGGCACCAGCAAAACCAGGAACCAGAGGAAGTGCAGATGAATACACAGGCCAGGTACTCCCTGTATATCCCTGAAGATCTCGCTTATGTGCAGCACCCAATATTTGCGGAACTGATCTAGAAGGTGCAATGGCATCAGAATTTGGATATAAACCACCCGGTGGATAGATAGGGACCTCGGCTGGGATAATGATGCTTGGAGCTGGAGGAGCTTCTGCAACTGTTGTCTCAAGAGGGATCTCTTCTCTGGGACTGAACTTGTACATGATTGCAGAAACAGAAAAAAGTGCTTTCTTAACAGCTTCCGGCTCACCGGTTATCTATTCACAGCAGAGAGGAAACTTCAAAAACTGACCAAAGATTATATAATATAGAATCATATGGTGTCACTTTTACTGCATATTATAGTTATGTCAGTCATATATGAACATGATAAATTTAGAATTAGTATAGTCTCACACAGATCAACCTGTATTGAATTTAAACTATGATTGATGTTTCCACAGCTCACTGTAACAGTTGAGAAATGATGATTAAGGTGCAAATAATGTCAACAGTTGTAGAATCTATTCATTATAACAGTTGACGTAGATTCAACCTAGTTGTGGCCATATCTTTTACAAAATATAGGCATTACATTAACTACCAAATTCAAGTAATACAACAGTAAAAGTCCCAACAAATAGTTGTTGTGGAATATAATAAAACCCAATGCTCACACAACAGGCAACTCAAACACATAATCAAGACTGCCTAAAAGAAATAAAATTATTTGCAAACAAGACGAACCTGAACAAAGTTGTCAATGTCCATGGCACAAGAATGGCTCGGATCACTGGCATCCTTAGCAATAACTTTAATGTTACTTCCTGTCTTTCCCCTCAGTTTCTTAATAGTTGTGCCAGCCTTGCCAATAATATTTGCAGATTGGCTAGACGGAACAAGAATTTGACATTCCTCCCTATGCTTATCAGCACGCTTCTTATCTGAATCCCCCATGACAGCCACTGCATTTGCAATTGACGTGTGAACTCTAAGAAGAGCATCTTGAGCCGCACATAATGGTTTTTTGTGATTAAATCCATCTTCTACGTCAACGTCTTCCTTCTCTTTTACATAACAATATATAGTTATAACCCTATCCTTAGCACCGGGATATGGATCAACCACTTTAATCTTTGCCCTCGTTTCCTGCCTAATTGAATTTATGACTTTACCACCTTTACCAATTACACTTCCAATCACCCCATCAGGGCAAAGTATTCTATAAGCGACTAATTCATCATTATTTTTTTCATCTTTATCATTGAACCTTCTCTTGTTGTTCCTATTATCCCCATCATGAGCTCTTTGGCCTCGAGAACGCTTAACACTCTCACCCATTGTTGTGGAATTTCAAATAAATTGCAGACACTGTAAACCAAGTTTGTCCCGACTCCTGAGGCAAACAAATTGAGATTTAAACATCATTTAACGAAATCCAAAGATACCCTAAAACGGAAAACAATCGACTACTAGACCGACATGACAAACTACACTGCATAACAAAAATATATGTCCTTAGATTGATTCATGTTTGTTCCCTTATGAATATTTTCCATTGAAATAAAAGGGATACAGATAAGAAAAAGAAAAATAGTGAAAACCCCTAATGCCACCCGGCGGGGGGAGGAAAAACAAAGAAAAGAAACGAAAAAGGGAGATTCGAAGGAAAGCCAGTTTGAGAAATAAAGTCCAGAAACAACCCTAAAGAGATTCAGAAAATTAAACAAGAAAAATACCTCCAACGCTGAAAAGAAGGGGAACTGATAGAAACAGGGAAATAGAGAGCTTTGCTACTCTTATGGTCCTCGGGCTAGGTTTTCTTTGATTTGATTTTTCTAGTAAAAAAATTCTCTCTTGTTTTTCTTGCACCGCCTCGGATTGATTTTCTATAAAAGAAAATTTTGACAACCCAGTGGATTGGGCTTGGGTTCACTAGTATGGAGAAAACCCTTATCTGTCGACAAATAAAACCCAAAAAGAGAAATGAATTTCAACATCTATACGAATTAACAAGACTTTGAAAATACCCAGGCCTAATAATTTTGAGCGGAATGAACCCATTTAAACTTATCCACAGATCCAATCTTTCGCCAAGGCATCTGGTTTTCCGCTCGATTATTTTGAGCGAAATTTGTTCCTTTCCCCTAAAACAGAAACCGATCTCTTTCGAGATTAAATGTACTGAAGGCATTTACTCCACTTAAAAATTTAAAATTTAATTTTATAATTTAGTTTTGTGAAATTAAGTTAACTTCTTCATTCCTGTTTAATATATTTTTTTGTTAATAAATGATTGTTATATCCCAATAAGGATTCTCTTAATGTATTATTCTCGTGTCTAGTAATCATCGGAAAACCACATAACATTCTTAATTATACTTGGGGGTTTTCAAAAGATCTAAAGAGATGTCTGGAAGAAGGATCTTGAAGATCTAAATCTCAAGAAGTCTTGACTAACTGATATGACATTAGACAGTTTTACGTGATCTACTGGAATAAAATCCATCATCATATCCACTCAACTTACTAATCTACAAGTAGTCATTATAATCATATGGCTAACATAGGTACTAAAGACTTGTTATAAAACCTCTCAAGCATGTTTGAGAGATGAGATACAACCTCGATGAAATCGTTTCACCTTTATTACCCTTTACGCTACCTCCACATGGAGATATAGCACTTGGACACCAACCAATGATCGATCTACCACTTGTTGTGGTTCTCCGTCCAAACCAAAATGGATGAACAATCAATAACAACCATAATTCATTTGGTCCTATAGTGAGCGTGAAACATGTCTTATCAGAAAATAATAAGTCGAAATGCACCTTAAAGGTAAAATACTCAACATCATCCCACGTCTTCCCCCCTAAAAATTTTCCCAACGTATGTGGCTATTTTCGGTCAACGCTTGTTAGGGGTGATCCAACAATTAATTCGATCACCGACCAAACTGAATTACTCAAAATTGAACTAACCAACCCTTTTTCCTTTAATCGTTAACTGAATTAGAATTATTTTTGAAATAGATTAATAGAACCGAAAAAAATAATTAATTCAATCATCAATTTTTAGCGAAAAATGACGAGTTTGTAATATATGAATAGTTAGGTGATCATTTTTCAACTTTTAATTGTTAAGAGACTCAACAATGCATCACCCTATAATTGAGGGATAATTTGTGTACTTTATCCTAAAAAATAAATAAAAAGGCGTTAATAAAAGGGTAAACTACATGGGGACGACAAAACTATGGTAAAAAATTATTTGATCACTCACGTTTCAATTTGATCAATCAGACCATCCAACTATTTAAATGCTTAAATCAAGTCACTTGTTGTTAACATTTAACGGTGTAGGTGATGTGGCAATTAAATCATTTTGGTATATTACACAATTGATCCATGTTACTTTTATATTCTTTCAATTTAGACCTAATTTTAATAAATTAAAATAAATTTAACCCTCGAATCAGGTGGTGTCATGTGTCATTAGTGACAAATGTCATGACACATATCATCATTCAATTAGATGACTAAATTTATTTTAATTTATTTGTAATTAATAGATTCATTTTCCTCCAATTAGAGGGTGAAAAACAAATCAACAAAGAAAAGGGGCAAAAGGGATTCAAACATGGAACCTTCTGGGTAATGGAGCATGCAACAAACCACTGTTAAAAGGTTATCATTTGATATAGTTTAGACAACAAATAGTATATATATGTTGTATCTTAATATATAAACACTTTCCTTAAATTCATAATATTTTATATTCTTAACTTTTAAAAATATATTTTATTTTTGTCTTAACTTATAAATTTAGTTTGTTATAATTTTAATATAAAAATATATGTTTTAATCTTATATTCACTTAAAAGTATATTTTATTATTAGTTTAACTTAAAAATATATTTTATTTTTATCTTAACCTTTAAAAAATATTTTTAAAGTATCTTAACTTAAAATATATTTTATTGTTAAGTTAAAATATATTTTGAAATTAATATATTTTTAAAAATATATTTTTAAAATTTAAGATAATAATAAAATATATTTTAATTTAAAATAAGAATAAAATATATTATTAAATGAAAATAAAAATAATATATTTTTATATTAAAATAAGAATAAAATAGATTTATAAGTTAAGACAAAAATAAAATATATTTTTAATTTAAAATAAGAATAAAATATATGTTTAAGTGAAGATAATAATAATATATTGTTTATATTAAAATTAGAATAAAATAAATTTTTAAGTTAAGAAAAAAATAACTATATTTTTAAAAGTTAAGAATATAAAATATTATGAATTTAAGTAAAGTGTTTATATATTAAGATATAAGATATATATTATTTATTGTTTAAATTGTCTCGAATGATAACCTTATTTTAGATTTGAATCCTCTTTTTGTCAATTTTCTTTGTTGATTTATTTTATTTCAACGAGAGGGTGACACGTGTTACCTTATGATTAAAGGAAAATAAGTTAAAATAAATTTAGTTTTTTAACCAAATGATGATACGTGTCATGGTATTTGTCGGCAAAACTTTCGAGATAATATTCTGAAAGAAATTAATTCACGAGCTAATGCACTCCCAAAATTAATTGCTCAAATAGGGTGAAATCCACAGTGTTGGCCGTAGGTCGTCATGCCTTCCGGGTGACCTACTAGGTCGCCATGTCTTCCTAGCGACCTACAAGAGATTGCATGTTCCATGCACGTCCTAACACGTTGGGCATCCGAAGCCATCCGACCGAGGCCATCCGAACGAGCTATGCGAGGGCAACCGAGCGAGCTATGCGAGGGAATCCGAGGGCAACCGAGCGAGGGTAGGTCGCCCGGAGTGCATGGCGACCTACCCTCGCTCGGTTGCCCTCGGATTCCCTCGCATAGCTCGCTTGGTTGCCCTCGCATAGCTCGTTCGGATGGCCTCGGTCGGATGGCCTCAGTCGGATGACCTCTGTCGGATGGCCTCGGATGCCCAGCGTGTTGGGACGTGCATGGCACATGCAATCTCTTGTAGCTCGCCAGGAAGACATGGCGACTTACGGCCAACTGTGGATTTCACCTTATTTGAGCAATTAATATTGGGAGTGCTTTATCTAGTGAATTAATTTTTTCCAGAACATTATCTCGAAAGTTTTGCCGATATTTGTCACTAATGACACATGAAACCACTTAATTCGATTATTAAATTTATTTTAATTTATTAAAATTATGATCTAATTGAAAAAATATATAAATAACATGAATTAATTATATAATTATATCAAAATGATTTAAATGTCATATTATCTATACCGTTAAATATTAATTATAGGTAGATTAATTGAAATATTTAAATAATTAAATAGTCTGATTAATCAAATTAAAACGTAAATAATAAAAAAATTTTTTGACTATATTTTGGTTATTCCCGTGTACCCTAAATAAAAAGGTCCCTGAAATTCTCCGCCGATTATCTTTTCCATTTATCGTATAAATTCCACTCTTCCTCTCTAATATTTTTCCATTTCTTTGAAACTAAACTTCATTTTGTTATTTTCATTTTTTGAACTTTGGTCACTGCAAATCCAATGGCTGCCATCGTCCAAGGAGTTGGGGCTGCTGCTGCTTTATCATTATCACCGTCCAATTCTTTCGTTTCCAAGAAGTTTCTTATTTCTCCGTTTAAATCCTTCTGCGGTTCGTTGCTCTTTACTCTATTCTTTTCGATTTTCATTTCATTTAATTGCTTTTAATTTTTTTATTTAATATTGAATATGTTCAGTGAGGAAAGCGCCGTGCCCTGTGGTGGTCAGATCTGATGGTAGCTTGGTGTGAGATAGGAGATTCAAGTGTTGTAAACCTGGGTTCGAACTCCAAAAGTTGAAAGCTCAAACATGGCATGAAATTTAGTTTCAAGCCGAAATAATTGGCCTGTTTAAATGTGATTATCAAACTTGAAAGGACCCCATTTGTTCCATGTGACAAATTAGTGTCCCTCAAAAGAAAATGTTATGAAAGAAAAAGTAATTCTCTTGTTCAGTGGTTTTATCTATGTTATCTGGGCATGTCTGATTTCCTTAAAGAAACTCAGGAATACCCATGTCTTTCTTTCATGATTTTTCACCCGCCAAGAAGCTTTCTTCATTGTTTCATATATCATTTTGATGAAATAAGGTGTAGTTACTGTTTTTTTCTTTATATGTATTATTATTATTATTATCTTACTTTGTATTAGTGCAAATTATATGTTGTTGCATCTGTAATGGTAATTTATAAAGACTAGTTGCAAGAACGCTAATTTTTGGGTTTTTTGAAAAAGATATTTTCCATAAAGTGAACGGAATTGGGATCATTAGTTTTCATTCTTCATCATAGTGACACATAATATTAGGTTTTTCAATCCTAAAAATCAATGTATATACTCTTTGACAAATTTAAAGTACACCCTATGCCCTGAATTGGTATAGTGGGATGAGGCTTTAGGTGTTTGAGCAAGGTCATAGGTTTGAATGCCATTGTGAATGTAGAAAACTGGGTTGAGAGGGTTGTCTAAAACCCTTCAATATTTGATCCGCATTAGTCGTTCAATGATTCGAATAATGGTGGTTATAAAAAAGGTCCTATGCCCTGTGATATGCTGTGGATTCTCTCATTCAAGAATGCCAGTAAGGTTCAAGTTATTTGATGGTTTTGCATTGGATAGGGTATTTTCTTGTCCGAAATTCTTTATCTTGCATTAGTCTTGCAATGTGAAATTTCGATGATTGCAGGTATTGACTATGATCAATATTCGGTTCCTCCTTTAGTCGGACTTCTGATGCCTAGGCCGTCCTTCTTCTGGTAAGCAAGCTACATTGTGTATCTAACTCTAATTTGTTAAACTAATCAAATTCTTTGAAAGTAATTCAACTTCCCGCTCTTGAATGGATATTTTCAAATCCTGCTTTGCCCATTTTGCTTCATTTCTTATCTAGTTTCACCGTAGATCACTTCCAACCCCATCCTCATGTTATGTGTTTGCTTCACTGTCATCCTATTATTTTACAACAGCTGCTGGTACATGGCTTTCAATGCTGGATAATTATTGGATGTTCCAGGGATAGGGACAGGAGAAAAACACCACTGTGAGAAGAATATGATTTCGGTAATCGTTTATGGATATAGACCATGGAGTCATATATAAATTGAAGAAATGGGGAATGATTAACAGTGAAGTGGTTAGGGTGGGGGAAATGTGAATGAATAAACCTTTGGTGCTTTACAATTAGGATTGCTCTCCTTCTGGCTTGTGCAACTAGCCTCTTGAAGAAGCAACATCCTTTTAACCAGTTGTTGCCTTGTGTTATGGTGACTTGTACAAGATGTCTCTGAAATGCAAACAAAGCATAGTTTACTATGTATACTTCACTTGTCAATTATAATATCTCTAGTTTAATTAATTCCCGACATAAATACATATTCTCTTTTGGGTAAAACATCCTCCACACTCTTTCAATACATTTTTCACCGACTTTATAGATAGTCTCCAAGTGTTTACTACAGAAACTGAGAAAAATCATTTTTCTTCCTGGCATCGTTTTGCTGCTACTATACCCTGTATTAATTCAATGTTAGCTGATAGTCAATGTCAATCTTTATGCAAGAAAATAAGATCAACTTTAAAAATCACCTATGACATAAGATGCTGGATGTGTTTTTAGTATGCGTTAAGCATATTCAGTGTTTATTTCAACTGGAATTAATTGAAATCTTGTTAAGAATTTGTAATTTGGGATGTTCTCTGGTGCTACTAGGGGATTTTCCTGAAATCCTGTCTGTTAAGAAGAATAGTACGACTCTGCATTTGTTGCAGAATGAGGACCTTCAGAATCATTGTGTAGGAAAGTCTTATATTACAATCTCATTTTGGCAATCTTGGCTACAAGGAGTGATTGTTGTTGTTCTCATTGGCTTCTTTTGGGTGCATTTAGTAGGGGGTATTTGACACTTCTTCAGGAAAATCGATTTATTTTCCAAGAGTGTAAAATTGAAAGAAGAAATTCATAAGTCTCATGTGCTAGTGCGTTCTTTGCTTTGTTCGCTTGAATGGTTCTTAGTTTACGAAACTTGTTACAATAGTTTCCAACAATAATAGGTAAAGTTTTAGACATTTATTACTTGATTTTATGATTTTTAATACAGTGAGAGAGATGTTTGTAACATTTCTTCGCCATTCTCTGCACAATACATGCACCTTTGACACTTGTATTGAGCATCAAATCACTAGTATGATTTTTTTTTCTTTTTCATATTCTTGAAGCTGTTGGGTACAATTAGTTTATAAACATGTTGCAAGAATGACCCTTGTTACTCCGTTCTTTGCTTTCTTTTTGTTGAGTAATGCTAAAAATTGGATACCTTGAATGACATCGGTTTTTTGGTAGGAATTCCTAAGTATATAATAAAGTTGAATATATATATATGTGTGTCTGTGTGTGTTTGTTGAACATGAGCACGTATTAGTGGTTGGTACCAAGTCCTGGCCACGTAGATATGACATTGGAAAAGTCCTTGGATGCAACCTCTTTCCTTTTATGTTTTACTCCATGTTCCAAAACTACCCCGTAACGGACACTCGAAATCAGTTGCCAGGTTGTTTCATGGCCTTGTGGAAGTTGGCGTCCTTCCTATGTGGTTTTTACATTTGTTTCGCATGATTAGATACTCTCCGTGGTTATTTATGACTGCTATAAATGTGGATTATTATTGCGGACGAGGCCTCTTTAAAGTTGTATCAGCATGGATTTTTTATGGTAACTTTTTCCATTTTATGCTTTTTGTGGCTTATTGGTTTTTATTAGAATGTCATTTACAGAAGGATTTGTATTTGATGTATGGAAAGTTTATAAACTCTATACACTGTCACCGAACTACAGGTTGCTGCATTTGTCCCTATGTTGGACAGAACTAATTTATTAATTAGTAAAGCTTAACTAAAAAGCACACCCTAATTATATTGCCTTAGAAATTGAAATTTATAGATTTTTACATCTTAAGAATCTTAAAGTTTTAGTGCTCATTAATGATGTGGTTTATATACTGTCTGACCATTCATTAATTGGTATTAATCCCTATGACCTTTTTCTTTGCCCTGAAAAAGGCTATAAAATGGGGTGAGAGCAGGGCCTTCATCTACATCATTGTCTCCTTAAGCTTTCCAGTTTTTGTCTTTTCTTGAAAAGAGTTCAATCTTGTGTCTTTCTTAGCTTTTACCATGAATTCCCCTGTGGCTAGAGAAGATGAAGAGAAGCAGGCGGGTACCAGACCATGCGCCTGCTACAACAAAGTAATCAACAAATATAGGGCTCTAGGTGGCCACCGCAAGATTAATCAGGAGGGTAAGACATTAGGGACCTTGAATTATATTGGTTCTTCAAGTAAGTCCACAGACACTAGCAGGAGTGCCCCTGCATCCCTACCAAACAGCCAGCAAAACTCCTCGCCTCGTGTGAACAACCTAACCCCGTTCACTAGAACATCTCCTTCATTTGAGCCCTCTAGGGTGTTCGGCTCAAATGAAACAAACCATGCAAGCATGACTGGGTTCACCGGTGGCAACCCCGGAGTTGCCCAAACTCAGATTTCTATGTTTCCAAACTATTCATATGGTTCTGGTTGTGCTTGTCGCCATGGTAGTTTGGCTTCAGGGGGATTTGCTCCAACTGGTCCCCATGCAGCCATGTCTTCTGCTGCGTTTGCTCTGTCTAGCATTGTTGTAACCACTGGCTCTCAAATAGATACTTCATTACATTTGGGCCCAAATGAAGTTTGTCAGTTTAATACCGATGAATTTCAGATTAGCCGCGATGGTTTACCACCTACACGTGGAGATGCCTTGCGGAACATACAAGGTCTTGGTAAGCTTTCAAATCCTACCTTTGCTGTAACTAACCATGACCTTGCTTTCGGGTAATATCACTTGCCTATCTTCAATGATCTATTTCTGTTTGTGCCTTTTCTCAGGTCCTCCTCCAAGCTCAACCCCGGACAAAGCCGGTCAGAATGACAGTAGAAGTTTGGTTACGTGCAAACAAGGTAAGAGGCCCTACTTCGCTGATGAATCTGGGAAGCCTGATGTAACAAATGCGTCGAAAAAACCTAAGATTTCACCTGGTGCTCATATGGAATCTGAGAATCTTGTGAAAAAAATGCTACCTCTTTTTGTGGATGTTGATGATTCAATTCCTGCACCGAAAGCCTTATTTGAAGCCGAGGAATGTCCAGAAGATGTAGATTTGTCTCTGCATCTGTAAGCTTGTTTTTCTCTCTGAAATAAATAAATAAATAATAGTACAACTGTAGAAGAATAAAGGAATGGTTTCTCTTGCCTTCCTCACACCTGAATCGAAATGAAGAAAGAGTTGTAGTTCAACTATGTACCGATGAACCATCCAGGTTCATAACTGTCGGGTTGATTTTATAAAGTCCATTATCATCAAATTGATTGTTGATATGTGCAGTTTTGATTAATCTTTTCATCGCTTCACTAAGTTTTCAGTTTTGCTTCACTAGGAAACTGACAGTTTGAAAAGTAGGGTTGAGAAATAGCTGATTTGGAAGTGAGTGTCGAATATGGATATACTTTGTCGTTTTACATGTTTTCTGAAGGTCTTTGGAGGTTTATTTTTTCGTACTCATGTCGGAATATATATTTTTCATGAACAATCAAGCTGTCATTCGGTTGAAATTCGACCAGATGGCGTGGTTGGTGGTTCAACTGTGCACCATAGGAATTTTATCAGAGTGATGCCATTTGAAGAATTGATGGACAAGTTTAATAAGAGTGCCATTCCACAGTCGAATCGATTCTTTTAATTGGGTGTAGGAAGGAACAAGAGTGTTTTTATAGTGATTCTAGAATCTATAATGAGGGAATATGAGAAAATAAAGAACAATTTAGTCAATCGGTCAAATGTGTTTGCTTATGTAGGAATACATATCTTAACAAAAGAGAGACATCATATGTTAATGTATAATTCGAAATAAACCCCAATGGCAAGAGCAAGCGTTTGAACTTTTAATCAAATCCTTAGGATTGAACTTTGATGACGATAAATTAAATTAAAATTTTATAATAATATTTGTATATGTTGGACTATACTTAAATTAAGAGAAACTTTTTTTACTAAAAATCAAAAGATAATTTAGGAAACTAGAAGATATACACGAGAAAAAATGAGTTTAAAATTAAGAGTTTTATGCTGGCTGTATATATAAGTCCTTAAAATTCAAATAAAAGAATTATAATCACTCCACTAGTCATCCTCAAATCACACAGTAAAACCCGAATTTGGATCAATTCACAAGAAATTAGGACTAAAATGATCCGATAGTATAAATATGTTTTCTCTATCATTACCAAAGCATCTTCTTTCAACATTCATGGTGTCCACAGCCCCTTTCGACCTCTCTTTCGTTTTTGCGGTCGTTAGGAGAGGATATTTGATCCATTTATCTTTCTTGCAGTGACTTTTAGATCTATCTCGAGAGTCATTTTGTGTGGTGGGTCTATGCTCAGTTATGGCGTGTTGAGGCGTTGGTTGATGATGGCCCCTCGGTTGATACCGTGGCTTTCTGTTTCTTATATCGGCCATCGTTCGAGTTCTTGTCATGACGGCTCTGGTCTTGTTGAAGAGAGATTGAAAATAAATTATTAATAAAAATATGTAAATTATATAGAAATTTAAAATTTTCAAAGATCAGTGGCACCAACCCATCAATCCATCTCTGCCGATGACTCTTATCTCCCTATGTTATTTAGGTGTTTATTTGGGCCTTCGGTTTTAGAGTAGTAGTATCAAGAATTCAATAGCAAATCTTCATCTTTCTCAGTTTCATAATTTTCTTGGGAAAATTTCTTGGTTTTAGAGAAGTAGAATAAAGAATTCAATAGCTCTGAAAAGAATCAAGGGGCTTTCTGGTTGACTAATTATAGTGCCTTGTCCATGTGCTGTAAGTCTGCTTTTTGCTCTGTAACTTTTAGTAGTGTTCTGAAAACAATACTGCCTTTTCCTACTGATTTACAACTTAATGTAATCTTGGCACTGTTTTGCCATTTTGCACTTTCAATTACCGGTTTTATATTCTTTAATGATATTAAATTCATGTTTCCATTGGTATTGACCATATGAGAGCTATCGAAACAAATATATATATATATATATATATATATATATATATATATATATTTAAACACTTCATAACATATGAACCATATTCAATTCTATATTTTATAATTACTTTTTTTTTATATAAAAATTAAGTATTCTATATTTCAAATATTAAAAGTAATATGCAAATATTATAGAAAATATTAATTATTGATTTGAAATATTACTTTTTAGAAATGTTTACGTGAAAATTTTAAAAATTCATAAAATAACTGTAAAAAAACAAATCTATTATGTTAAAATGAAGTCACAAAAATCAAAATTAAAATTATTACAAAAAATCGAAAACCAAACTAATTCGAATCAAACCTGATTAAAATGTACAGTTAAAAATACAAAAAAATCAACGGAACTGACAGGTCTGAGGCTAATGTTAGGCCACTGCTTTTACTAGTTACATAAAAGACATAATGTCAAAAAATATCCCTAACTTTGACTAAATCATTTTAATCTCTATTTTTTTATGTATTTGAGTCTTTAATGTTTCATTTCAAGATAAAAAAACCCCTCAATGAATATAAATCATTAACTGATAATTAATGTTCCAAAATAAAATCTCTCTTTACCTTTAAATGAAAAGTTGATGATCAAAATACTCCAGGAAAAAAACGAATAAAAACTAAAATAATTATTCAATCAAATGTTAGGAGCCTTTTGTCTTAAAATGAAACGTCAAGACTAAAATGCTTTAAAAAAATAAAGGACAAAATGATTAATTTAGTAATCGTTAGGATTAACTTTTGGTGTTATGCCAAAATAAAATGTGTCCCATCCCTGAAACAAGAGAAACACAAAAACCTCCAAAGGCAGCAGCTTATTTCAAGTGAGTGTGGTCTCCCATTGTCGATTCCTTTTAAAAAATGGTAACAAAGCAGAGGCCAAATATGCTTTTACAATTTGAGTCCCGATTGCAACAAAGTAAATACTACAAGCTACTATACATGGATCTGACAAGGGATCTCAGCTCCATGTTTACCCCTGTCATTTACATGAGATATCTGCCATCAAAAGAAAGAAAATGCTAAAATAAGGTGAAAGGGAAAACTATGCCAAGTAATTGTATATTTGTGGGTTGTTCTTGTCCCACTCCAGGTACTCCCGGTCGATCAGGGATTCAATTCTTTTCTTCAAATCAGCTGGTTTTGTGGGGAACTTAAGCTGTTCGATTGAAGAAACTTAGTTCAATGAGTATGTTAAAATGCAACTTAAAAGCACATTATCCCTTTCATGTCTAAGATCATAAATTGCAGTGAGGGTACATTAAGTAGAGTGGTTAATGGAATGATACCTCTTAAATAGCAACACCAACATTAACTTTATTTATTTATTTTTGGCTACGATTGTGATTAGATGTCAATCGGAACTCCTTGGAGATATGTTTGTTATGCACAATGCAAAAAGAAAAGAATATGCTTACCTGTTGGAAGAGTTCAGTTATCAAAAGAGTGTGACTCAACACTTTCCTTGTCTTCTTTATCCGAACAATGGCAGCATCAACCTGCAATAAATCAAGCAACAATGGCAAAGCTCCTATGAGATTGCTTTCTATTCTGTTATTTTATTTTATTTTTTGGTGGATGGATAAGAAGAGAATGCGAGTGTGAAGCAAAGATGAACCTGATATTGACGGTCTTGGAATACTCTTTCAGTAGTGCTAGTGTTCTCCTCCACCGTCTCTTTCATCTGGATTGCATTTACCTGCATTCCAAACTGAAAACTCAACTTGATGCCTAATCATGCAAGTGAAGCAGATTGTGAATCCTCTCTATAGGAATTCAGTGGGATAGTGTCGATATACACAACATTTAGTTTGATCTTTCAAAATATATTTACCAGCTGTAACTTGAAATTGCAAAATATATTTACCTTTATACGATAAAGAGGAGCAGTAAATCCTTCATTGAAAATGAATGAATCATCTTCCACATCCCTCCCTTTTGGCAACTGCAGCATACAGATTCAGAAAAGGAATGAAGAAAATGGAACGAATTAAAACAAATAATGTATCAACTTTACCAGCACATATAAGAAATTAAGAAATGGTAAATGGACATACCTTTAGTAGGACTCTAACTTTCCCGCATGCAAGGGACTGCAAGGTCCTCCTCAATTCGTTGTCCTCTATGCCAGTGGAATCCTTAACGTCTTGAAAGATAAGCTTTTGGGCATCGTTGAATAACATCAGAACTACGGTCTAGAGGGTAAATGGTTACAAACCCAGAAAAATATTAGAACTGTCTGCTGCTAGAGAAAATTCAAAAAAATAACAGAATAATGGTCACCGAGACACCAAGAGACAAACCTGGAATAAGGAAACCGCCAGCTCCTTTTTCCCTTTGGGAAAGTCAGCTTTCAACACACAATGACCTAATGAATTTTGCCACATTAGGCGCCTCCCACTGTACTTACTCAAGTAGAACTCCTTAAAGATATCCTGTTACACCAATAATACAAAAGTGTCAACCCTTAGATTTAAAAACTCTCCGGCATCAATAACAGTGGACTGCTCATCCCAAAGCCTGTAGCGAACCTGATAGACATTCAGTTCAAGTGGAAGCCTAACATCCATGGGTGGATATGTTGGCCAGTACCTGCACCGCTCAGCAACCAGAATAGATTTTTTTTTTTTATTTAAAAAGGAACTAAATAACCATGAAAATAAAGTAATTAATCATGCATTTATGGTTTAATTTAAATAACGGTGAAATGTGATTTTCTCAGTTGTTAAGACATGGACGCTCATCTCAATTCCTGATGGAAGCTTTGATCTGGCCTGGGATGACTGCTTGAATGATTCATTTATCTACTTTGATAATTCAATATCCTAGATAAAAATCACAAGAATTCACATTCAACACAATTAGGTTCATTTTGCAATTTGTAACACATCAAAGAAAATAAGCATCGCTATACACACACAACAGAGATAAAATTGTGTGAAAATTGATTACAAACATATATACAATGAAAGAATCTTCCATATCCATCCTCTCATGTCAAGTTCCACAGATGATTTCTGGGAAAGAGAAAGATCAATCCTAGAACAAGAGGTGATTTAATGTCTAACACATGTCCATACTTATGATTTTTAATGATAAAATAAAAGCTATAGTTCTAATCTATGGCAACTGCATAATATCACATTCAAATTTATCTCATATCACTAGTTTCCCTCAAATGGGAAAGGAAATTCAAGTGTGCATTTCAATGTGCTATTTCTTCCTAATTTCCAGGTACTCTACCACCAAAGAGTAAATGAGGTTTGCTTTGTCAACGTATTCTAGGCATAAGAAACCAATCACAGAGAAATAAATCCAGTATTACACAAACTTCAAAAATTTTGCAGATTGTTGAATAAATCTTTCTTAGAATCCTTTTCTTCTGTTCTTAATTCTATTACTTGAAAAATTATTTGTGTAATCTATCCTCAAGGTTCAATTAATTTGCTACATATAACACACTATTTGCAAGGAAACTCATAATTAATTAAAATCATGTCTTGAGGAATAAAACATTCTGGAACCAATGTCACTACCAGTGGAGTTAAATATCCTAAGGGTGCGTTTGGTTCATGGAATGTAAGATTACCAGTGGGAATAAAAGATTACCAGGGAATAGGATTACTGTGAATGTTGTATTTTGTGTTTGGTTGGTTTAGCAGGAATGTAAGATTATCGTGTTTGGTTAAAGGAATAAAAGATTATTGGAATGTATATTTGACCAAATTGTCCTTATTATATATTTGTATAATATTACAAATTGTAAAATATTTATATATTTTCTTTAAAAAATTAAATTCATAATATTTATATAAATTTTTTTACAAAATTAAAAATATAAAAAAGGTTTAATGAAAGGGTAAAAAAAAAGTTAATCCCTGAACTTCATATAAAATTTTAATTATAGATTTTTTTTTGTAAATCTAAAATAATTTAAGGATAAATTTGTAATTTAACCTTCGTAGAATTTTTATTATTCAATGACAGAAGAATGATGTTTTTGAAAAAAAATACAAATTTAAGGGCATTTTAGTCTAAAACGCCGGTAATGTTACAATACCTAAGGGAAGGGAGGTAATGACATTCCCGGTAATATACCCCATAAAATCTACTATTGGTAATAAAACATTACCGGGAATGAGATTCCCGGCCAACCAAACATGGGAATGTGGGATTCCCATCCCATGGGAATCCCACAATCCTTGAACCAAACACCCCCTAAGTGGTTATAAGAGTTACTGGATTGCCCATGTTTACAGAACAAAAATCACCAGTCACTTGATTCGTGATTAGAAATTCCAATGGCAGCATATATTTAATGCATTTCTAGGGCAAGCTTAAACAAATAAATATAGCGCCAGACCTTGAACATTCCTTCAAGTTTGTTTGTATAATGGCTGCCACATTCAGTCTTCATCTACACCATCAAAACAATGTAACAATTTAATACAATCTTCAGAGAGAGAAGCCATTTTGTTAAGTATCCAACCTAAAACCAATTGGTAATAGGTGGAGGGGCCAAGCTTAATATAAGACCACAGGAAATATAATACTAAACATATGCGGTCTAACACCACCTAACACATCTGATTAAGAAATAAACTGACCTTGGAAATCATAGATTTCTCAGCATCTATAGAAGCACTCTTTCCTAGAAGCAGCCTCTTTGCAAGATCCTTCTTATATAATGCTTCAAAGACATCCTTGCCCCTTTTTTTATAGGAATAAGCGGCCTCATTAAAAACCTTCCTCTTAGTTGTCCTTTACCTTTAGGCAAGAACCAACTAGCGGAAGGAGGAAAAGTGTGCCTCAATATATTGATTTCAAACGAAGTACATAAGACTCAAAAACACTCCTGTCAGATACATAAAATTTAAACACACTTGTAACACTCGTATTAATCCTTACTGCTAAACACCCAAACCCACTGAAACAAAAATAGCCATCACCCAATCCCTTCCTTTGCTAGGTTATCAGCCTCGCAGTTACAACTCCTAGGAATCCACCTCACAATAATCTCTTTCACAGAAACAATAGACACTATATCCTTAACAAAATTTGTAAGAACATTAGGAACTGTAGCTTGATTTTTTATCCAATCCACTGCTAACTTGCTATCACTTTCCACAATGAGCCTTCCCTTCGATACCCAATCTGAGGAGACAAAGATGTTTATGCCTTTTTTGATAGCTTTTAACTCTGCTAGAATGATTGGAGTAGGACCAATATTTTCTGAAAAAGAAATAAGCTTATTCCGATTTCAATCTCTCATAATACCCCCAATTCCAACAATCATCCCAACTCTACTAACAACTCCATCCACATTCATCTTATAAAAATCAACTGGAGGAGGACTCCAACAGACCACAGGCTTAGTCAAACCCTTAAATGAAGAAAAAGTATATGCCAAAGAAGGATCACCGATTAAAGAATCCACCTGAATAGAGAGAGTAGGATACTTTGCTAGGAACCATTTCACTAATATGAACCGAACTGTGAAAAACAATGAAGATCTATCCATTTTTCCTTTGTCAAAGATGATTTCATTTCTAATCTTCCATATTGACCATAAGATTGCCCCTAGAATAAACTTCCACATAGCAGAATAGGGCCTCAAATCAGACCAAGAGCTTAGTAGGGATGGAGGATCAGAGGGTATAGCTAACCGAATACCCCAAAAGCATATAATTCTGTTCCACAATTCCCACGAAACCTGACAAGCAATAAAAAGGTGTTGGACAGATTCTTCACATTGATTACATAAGGGGCATAGAATATCATCCCCTAGCATTAATCCTTGCCCTTGATTACCAAGAAAACATCATTCACATCTCTAGCATTAATTTACGGAGAATAAAAACAAGAAATGCACAAAAAGATAACTTTCATTTGAAGCAAAAGTAAATTTAATATTTCTTATCGGGAAAACATGAACTCTACCTGGATGAACCTGAATAAAACAAAAGCTTTATCAAGTGTGCCCTCTAATTCCTCTTCAGAAATACCCTTATTACCAGCACGAAGCTTTTCATCCAGAAACTTTGCAATCAGCTCAGCAGGACGGTTCTATTAAGCATGGCATAATGTTTAGCGATCAGTCACAATTAAATATTGTAATTTAAAATGAATATTACTAAACGCAGTTTAAAAATAAAATAACAACCAAATCAAAGGTCAAAACATGCTAACCTGACGAAGGTTAATTAGATGCTCAAAGGAATCTTTGATATTGTTGTTGAATGTCTCATTCTTGGAAAAGCTTTCTTCCCATATTGAGTCAAGCGAAGCTTTGAATTCTAACAAGGAAGACACCATGTCCTTGTCTTTCTCTTCATCCATGACAATGCCTTGTCCAGTTCTCCTAATATATGAACTTAGAGCCTGCCTGAGTGATTCAAGAGCATTGACCCTTGAAAACAGTGAGTACATTCTCTGAAGGTCCTCAATACGATGTCCGTCCATCAGTGTCACAAAGCCCTGCAGAAATTAGAAAATTATATATTACTATTAAAAATATTAAAATTCAACAAGGCATTCAACCTGCAATGAACTGCACTCATACCTTATCAAGAATGGCAAGTATATGACGTTCAAGCAGTTGCTTTTCTGCTGTTGCTATAAATGGCTTTCTTGTAAGAGCATCCAGGTAGAGTAAGCACCTTTCATGTTCTTCATGTAACCTCATCTGCAAGTATATGCCGAATATATTACAAACATCAACTTATCCGAAATCTCATAAGGAAAAACATGTACATTCCATGGAATATGATGATATATTAGGCTATTATCATTATTATTTTATGGGGAACATGTAGAATTCAAAATATAGAGCATCACTTCACCAGTCAGTAGTCACAACTAACTGCAAACATAAAATATGAAAAGCACCTCTACATACTTCAGGTAATCCGGAACATCAGATTGCAGCATGTATTTCATTCCTTCAGCTGCATAAAACTCAGAGGTGCACTCCAGGAACGGATTTTCAAAGCTTTCAGAGTAAATACCTAAAGCAGTAAACATCTTCAAAAGATGGTTAAGGAGTGTCCTATCCACTGCTTCACCTAACCTGCATGATCCAAAACAGAACGCGGAGGATCCCAAGTAGCAAATTCAAATGAACCCTTGAAACATCATAATTGTTAAAAAGAGCTACAACGAAAATGATTGACAGAAAGTTACAGTTAAATTGATCAGAAATTCTAACTGGCCTTCAAGAGACTTCTCTCTACAATAGAAAAATATGTTACCACCTCTTGTCCTCTAGCCTTTGTCAAGTAGCTGGAATCTTATGCCTTAGGCCGGTAAAACCATAGAAGTAAACTAGACAAGGGAAGAATGACATTAAAACAAGAAGCTACGAGTTGATTCAGCTTAATCATTACTCAACATGTTGCACGATGACTTTTCAATTTTTACCTCCAAAAATCCAGCATGACATCAATTTGGTCAGAAGACATTTAAAATAAGTTGACCACTGCACTAGTTTACCTAGTACACTTTCATCCACTCACATTATGATTGATGTCTATTAGCAATGACAGTACAATAGCAACCAATGGATAGTTCATCCATAAGTTCTGCAAAACTTAATGATACCCGATTTGTTACAATATCCATCTAAAAGTATTATGTGTCTTTAGCCAGGTTAGGTTGATACATGCAAAAAACCTCTCACCCTCAACAATAAAGAAGTTGAATATTTCAATTTAAAATTCATTAGAATTACCTCTCACCCTCAATCATTCTCAAAAGACCTGTGACAGTTTTGTACTCGACTTCAGGAGCCAAAGAAAGATGTCAATGGAAGAGCTGCAAGCCCATGTCCCACAATGAACGTACATTTGGGGTTTGTTTAACATACGTTCTATCTAGATACAAGGCCATACCACGAATCATTAACATTTGATCACAAAGATCTTGCCAACATTTCTCAACAAGTGATAAAAAAACAACCAAATCTGGGCTTTGCCCAACCAAAGATCTTAGTGCTACTGATTGTTCTTCACACTCTTTTTCAATCCGTTGATAAAGGCTTCCTCCCATCTTATGCAGGCAAAGATCATTGACAGCCTGAAGGGAAACACACTCAAATATCAAGGGGCAATATTGCTCACATTGCAAATGGCTATCATAATCAAAATAGTGAAAAAGAGAAAATATGTGATACTTGTCTGGTAAAGCTTCTACAAGTCACAAGAATCTGGTTGCTTAAAAAATATAGCAGTAATGGCTGACTTCAGCTTTGCCCATGTCTCCTCCTCAAAATTCGTAGGCAATGTAGGTTTTGCCATATAAAAACAAGACAAGAAATTGAAATGTATCAGAAACATTTCTCAATATATTTCCCAAATATTTTCTTGTTAGTAATGTGCATCTAGTTTTCTAAGTTCATATAAACAACATAGTAATAAAGATACGATTTGATTTGAAAATATTTTTTTTTGATAGAAGTTGGAGGTCTCATTAAAAACTCTCTTCGTATTCTTCCACATACTTAGGAGTATGTTGAAGAACATTGGAAGGGAGAAAAGAGTACCTCATATTTTATTAAATAGTAAACCAAGTACAATTGGTAACACCGATCCCTCATACGGGAATATATGCCATTACAAACCAAAAACCTAGAAATCTTACATCTTCAAACAAAACGACCTAAGATAAACCCTATCTCTAAAAAACACCTCAAGATATAAGATAACATAGCCAAATAAAAACCAACAATTACAACCCCCAAACTAGAAAACACCTCTGAATACTGCTGCCGAAACATCACAATCCAATAGGAGGAATAAGATCAAATGAAATATCGCAATCTTCAGGGACCCAAGAATTAGGTTTGAAGGAAGGATCAACTTCATGCACCAAGACATTGAATGAACTATCACCGACCTTCAACTCCAACAACTCATCAATTCTCCCTTTATCATTTGTGAGTATTTGAATTTTAGCCCTATCAAAGGACGATGGAAACTCACAACTGTTGTCAATTGCTATTAACTTGCCCCACTTAGTTGCGATGTTTTTGAAAGTATCCCAATTCCAAGCGTGAAAAGGGATACCTTCGCAAACCAACCACACGCGCCTGCACTCCACCAATAGGCTCTCTGACCAAGTTTCCACTCTGGAAAACCATTCTGCAAGCATCTCTAACTTATCATCCTTCACGCTTCTCATCGAATCAGTCTTTAAAAACCATGAGAATTACATTACCAGCAGCTCTCATCAGCGTGAAACCAGCTAATCCTTTTGCTTGTATTTGGTTAGCAAGATTACCAATTTTAATAAAATTCTTGCACCATCCCACAAGACAATTGCTCAACACTTGTAGTTTATCATCATCCACTACGCCCTCAACTTTAAAGAGTTTATTCCTCGGAGTAACATCTCTCCTAGACTTACTATGAACAACTGTCGAGGCCTTCCTCCAGAAAGACTGTCGGGGTTTATATTTAGCCAGAGAGACTCTAACTTTGCAACCGTAAATATAATTACCATTCATCTTAGATATTGCTATCCTGGTTTCTTCAATTGTTGCATAACGAATAAACCCAAAACGGACCCCTTTCGAGTTTCTTTTTTTAGGAATGAATGCATCAATAACTTGACCATGTATGCCAAAAATAGACCCAAGTCTCTTCTAATGGATCGTCTCTGGAAGGTTTTCGATAAAAATCGTGAAACAACCATTTATGACCCCATTTCCGATTCTTGGATGACCATCATTCGACAAATTTTGGAACCCATTTCTTCTCCTCCTCGAAACTTCGGGAAACTTTTCAAAGGAGAGGCATTTCATGTCGCTCTCCTTGGTTCCGTCTTCAATATCAACGATAGGAAGAGCTGGAGATACCCGAACTAAAGAATTCTTTCCTGCCTTTTGTCTCCCTCCAAGAGAAGAAGACAATCCGGTGTCAATATTTGCAGCAGACTTTTCAACACAACCCCCAGAATTATCAGGCACATGAAAACTTGGAAACGCTACTGGAGCTGAATTCGACACTGGCAAAACAGGAGGAACATGATAATATTCTCTACCTATTCCTCTTTTAACAACCAGATTCTTCTTTGCCATCTCAATATGCAAAAAAGACTTCAACTTGATATCGAAAACCATCTCCTGAAGGGCAACCTTGGCAGCAACTGCAAATTTGACATTAGAGAAAAGAGCAAAAGCCTTAGGCTTTTCACCCTTATAGCTCACTTGCGAGACTTCATAACCAGGGAGCCATCTCAACAAATTTTGCAGCTCTCTCTCTCTTTGACATCTTCAGGCAGACCCGAAATGAAGATAGTACGAACCTTGTCTTGATGAGAATGATGAGATATTGGAGAAGACGATGCTGCGGATGGTGGAGGAGCATGGACCGATGGTCTCTGCTGGTGACAAGGATCGATTCCAACACCCTCCATATAATGAAAACCCAGTGACCTGACAAGAAATCCCGACCGCTAGTCCGGCGAAAATATGCTGTGACTTCAATGAAACCGTCAGAATAAAACGAGATCGTGAAATATGTGATGCCGGCGAAGAAGAGAAGGACAGAAATGATGAAGAGAGTCCGACTGTCGGATCTTAGCCGGTCAAAGGCAGAAAAATGGAGAAAGGCAGCGACGCTAGGATAGATGGGAATAGATCGCGATTGTACGACGAGCCCAGTGATATGACGGTGAACCTACGACGGCTGGAGGCGAAAGTCGGTGAAGGACGGCGTTTAGATCTGCGCCGAATGGATTATTTTCTCGTAAATCTAATCTCAAAAATGAAATCAGAGTGAGGAAACGATCTTTCTGGGTAAAAATGGCGGCGAACGGATGACGGAATGTGGCGGCGGACGGCGGAAGTCGGGACTGTAGACGGCAGACGTTGTACAGTAGACGGCGAACGTGATGTATAAAGATGGCGGGCGGTGATGGTTGAGATGAGATGAAATGATGGATGAAAAAAACAAAAAGAACCTTGAACCAAGAGAGAAGCGGGAGCTTCTCTCACTAGGTTTGAATTTTGAAAATTTTGGTTTTAACTAGTTATTAGATGGATTTGATTTGAAAATATAAAACAAGCTTACTTCAACCTCATTACAATTCCTTGCAAGTAAACTTACAATTTGATTTGAAAATAATAATAATAAAAAAACAATCTTACTTAAATCCTCAGTACAACTCCTTGCAAGTAAACTTACAAATAAAAGTCACCTGCTAACCAAAACCCATTTTCAGTTGTTTAGGAAGATGAAGCAACTAATTATACTTATGCAAGCATACATCATAGATGCCTACAGAAGCAATGTCTAAAAGAGGATGGTGATGAACTTTTCTAAAAGCTCAGAGGGTTTCACAGGATATCTTCAAAACAACATTAACACTACATTTTCCTGTGATAAATTAATCGAGAAGGCCAAACTGATAAACCATCCAAAATGAAGAAACGTTCAGAGTTTTACATGTAGAGTTGCGTAAGTAGTACTCCCACATCTTAAGGGCAAAAAACATCAAATGCAATTAGGATTTTGCTATCCAGTCCCCTAAGGTAATTCTTTGAGGTTACTATGTATAGTAATATCTCCATCAACTACATTCAAAATGCTAAATAGAATTGTCCTGAGGGCACTATTTAACAAAATATTTTAAACTAACAAATCAATTAGGATAGTGAAATTGTTTAACATGAATAGATTGCCTCCTAAAAGCCGATGCCAATTTCAAATTATCATAAAATAGAATGCACAATTTCAGTAAATGGCTGAAGTCATGACCGCATTATGCCGGAAAAGGCAAACTTCTTAAGATCCGTTGATAGAACTCTACAAAACCTAAGGCAAAAGCTACATAGGAAGTGATTGAAAGTACTTGGCAAAAGATAGATCTCAGTAACAAAACTCCAACTTTATAAATTCACCTTCTCCGATCCCTAATTTTTTTTCATTCCAAAAACGACCCAACAAAAAATTCAATCAAATTATAAGATCAAACTTCGAAATTAACTAAAGGGGCAATTTTATAAATGACCCAGAAAATAAATTCCACATTAAAGAAAGGGATCAAGAAACTCAACCTTTAACGAGTTTGATGACAAGCTTTTTGGCAGGTTGAGGTGGGGTAGCCTTTTTGCGCAAAAAATTAGCGGCGGCGGGCGTACGAGCATCGTCGGGCTTGGAATCATCGTCGAGGGGCATAGATGAAGGGTCGAAAACCACGTTGTTATCGTCTTGGTTGTTATGGTGATGATGGAGGCCGTTTTTGTTTGGGTCGAGAGAGAAAGCGACAGTTTGAGACTTGGCTTTCTTCACTGGAGGCTGGAAATGAGGCGAGGTGGAGGAGGAGAAAGAAGAAGAAAAAGAAGAAGTGGCGTTGGAAAAAGAGCATTTGGTTTCGGGGGAGACATGAAAGTGATTCAACATAGCATTGTAAAAATCTTCAACAGCTTTTTTCTCTTTCCTTTTGGGGTTAGTGTTTGTGATGAACTGCTCACGAAAAATAGGAAAGGATTTAAGGAATAGATAATTTAGGTTGAAGAAAATAGAATCATAACATTTTTATTGATAAGTTTTCATTTGGTTACATTGATTTTATTATTGAAAATAGCTCATAACAGACTGTCAGCTGTATTTTTATTTAACAGACTTGATTCCTTAATCGTTTTATTATTTTTGGTGATTTCAGGCTGTTGGGCTTGTTTCATACTCTAGCCCATCATTCATATGATCCTTTGCTTCCTTACCCATTTCCCACGCCTGGTCCAGCTGCCCATCAGGTATATTCTTCACCCAATTCTTCTGCTCATTCATTTTCTCAATTCCCTTTTCATTTGAAATCCATAAATTCCCCGTATTTCCCCTTTCTTCCTCATTAGCTTCCAGTGAAATCCCTAGATTCACCATGTTTCCCTTTTCTCATTCCTTAACTTCCAATTTCGCTTCATGGGTCATGACAGTACCCCCAGCAGCAATCGATGCTTGTCCCCAAGGATCAAAATCAGGGAACTGAGAACGCAGTACGGTGAAATCCTCCCAGGTAGCATTTTCGACTCCCAGATTCGACCATTGAATCAATAACTGTGTAACTGCCTTGTTGTTTCGCTTAATAACTCGTTTATCCAAAACAATCGTAGGATAAACACGAAGCTGGCCATCAACAGTAAGTTCAAGTGGGTCTCTGGTAGCAACATTGTTATCCCCAATCTTTCTTTTAAAAAGATTAATATGAAAAACAGGATGAAGTCGAGAATGATTTGGTAATTCCAATTCATATGCGACTGATCCAATTCTGCGTTTGATTTTGTAGGGTCCATAATAACGAGCAGACAATTTCAAGTTTCTGCACAGAGCCAAAGAGGTCTGCTTATAAGGTTGAAGCTTAAGGTAAACCTCATCACCTTCCATAAATTGTCTATCACTCCTTTTTTGATCTGCATAATACTTCATTCGATGCTGTGCTTTACTAAGTTGATCAAGCAGTATACTATTGATATTGTCTTTGTCTTTCATAAACTGCTGCACATCAGCTACTTGTGAGTCAGTAGTCCAAGTCATAGTTGGCGGTATATAACCATATAAAGCAGTAAAGGGAGTAGTACCCAATGTTGTATGAAAACTTGTATTATACCATCATTCAGCATAAGAAATCCACTTAGCCCATGAACTAGGCTTTAAAAAACAAAGTCCTCTTAAGTACTGCTCAAGACATTGATTAAGTCTTTCTGTTTGACCATCCGTTTGAGGATGATAGGCAGTTGTAAATAGGGTTGTAGTCCCTAATAACTTCAATAACTCCTTCAAAAAAACACTGGTAAAAATCTTATCTCGATCAGACATAGCAACTTTAGGTTGTCCATGGAGTTTGTAAACTTGCTCTAAATAGACTTTAGCAACATCAGAAGCTGTAAAAGGATGAATCAGTGGTAGAAAATGCCCATACTTAGTGAACTTGTCAATTACCACCAAAATAGATTTGTATCTATTAGAAGGAGGCAACCCCTCAATAAAGTCCATGGTAATAAAATCCCAAGCTTGTTGTGGAATAGGAAATGGTTGTAGTAGCCCAGGTTGCAAAACATGTTCTTGTTTAATTCTCTGACAAACATCACACTGCTGAACATACTGTTTAACCAGTGTCTTCATCCCCTTCCAATAAAAATACAATTTCAGTCGATGATAAGTAGCCTGTATGCCAGAATGGCCACCTTGTGGTGAATCATGAAGTGTAGAAAGAAGTTGATTCCTTAATCCTCCTGTGTCACCAATATACACTCTGCCTTTATATCTTAGGATCCCTTTAGTGTAGGACCAGTCAGTCATGCCATTAGGATCAAATAACAATTTAGGAATTAAATCCTTAGCCAAAGAATCAGTTTCATAACTGTTTTCCACCTCAGTGACCCAAGTAGGAATAACTATTGTAGCAGATAACTGTTGAAATTCAGAATTAACTTCAAACTGTCTTGATAAAGCATCAGCAACTCTGTTGTGTTTACCTTTACGAAACTGAATAGAATAATTCAATCCCAGCAATTTTGTAAGACCCTTCTTCTGAATTGTAGTAATTAGCTTCTGTTCAAGCAAGTGCTTCAAGGACTCATGATCTGTTTTAATTATAAAAGAACCGCATTCAAAATAATGTCTCCATTTAGAAATTGCCATTAAAATAGCTAAATACTCTTTCTCATAAATCGATAAATCAACCTGTTTTGGTCCCAAAGCCTTACTGAGGTAAGCAATTGGTCTACCCTCTTGAGATAGGACTGCCCCTATGCCTTTGTAACTAGCATCAGTTTCCAAACAAAACTGTTTTCTAAAATCTGGCAGAGCTAGCACTGGAGCAGTACACATAGTATTCTTAAGGGTGATAAATGCCTTCTTAGCCTCATCAGTCCAAACAAACTGATCCTTCTTCAACATTGTAGTGAGGGGTTTGCTAATTTCACCATACCCCTTAATAAACTTTCTGTAATAACCAGTGAGACCCAAAAACCCTCGCAAAGATTTCAAATTCTTTGGAATAGACCACTCCTGAATAGCTTTAATTTTTGATGAATCTGTAGCTACTCCATATTGTGAAATAGTATGACCAAGATACTCCACTTCAGCTTGGCCAAAAAAACATTTAGTTCTCTTAGCAAAAAGCTGATTTTTCCTTAAAATCTCCAAAACAATTCGTAATTGCTCTGCATGACTATGCAAATCAGGACTGTAGATTAAGATATCATCAAAGAAAACTAGAACAAATTTCATGAGGTAAGGTCCAAATAAATCATTCATAAGAGCTTGAAAAGTAGCTGGTGCATTAGTTAATCCAAAGGGCATTACCTTGAATTCAAAATGGCCATGATGTGTCCTGAATGCTGTTTTAGGAATATCTTCAGGTTTAATTCGAATCTGCCAATAACCAGATCTTAAATCTAGCTTAGAAAAAAATTTAGCTACAGCTAGTTCATCCAAGATGATTTGGATGCTAAGATTCCCGGTTGTCCTGGTTGAAATGAGTATTTCTCCTTATCATCAAGGACTGTAACTTGTAATGGCATTTTAGTTGCATCCTTAATTTGAGTTGGTGGTGCTTGTGGTCGTTCTGTAGGAGTAGATTGCCCAGATTTAGTCCCAGCCTTCTGCATCAACCCTAATAGTTGCTGAAGCATATTCTTCGTGTCAGTTGTTGTGGCCTCCAGTAGTTGCATCCTCTGCTCTAAAGCACTCTGCTGATGAAGCCACCAAATTGGAACTGGCTCCATCTCAGAAGACTCTGTTGGATCAGCAGGAATGACCGGCGGCTGATCATTGTGAGCCATCTGCTGTAATTTCCGTGCCTTACCCAGCTTGGAATTTTTTTTATAGTATTTTTGGATCAAAATGGCATTGCTCTGAATACCAATTGTGATGAACTGCTCAAGAAAAATAAGAAATGATTTAAGGAATAGATAATTTAGGTTGAAGAAAATAGAATCATAACATTTTCATTGATAAGTTTTCATTTGGTTACACTGATTTTTTATAGAAAATAGCTCATAACAGACTGCCAACTGTATTCTTCTATAACAGACTTGATTCCTTAACCGTTTTATTATTTTTGGTGATTTCAGGCTATTGGGCTTGTTTCATACTCTGGCCCATCATTCATCTGATCCTTTGCTTCCTTACCCATTTCCCACGCCTGGTCCAGCTGCCCATCAGGTATATTCTTCACCCAATTCTTCTGCTCATTCATTTTCTCAATTCCCTTTTCATTTGAAATCCCTAAATTCCCCGTATTTCCCCTTTCTTCCTCATTAGCTTCCAGTGAAATCCCAAGATTCACCATGTTTCCCTTTTCTCCTTAACTTCCAATTTCGCTTCATGGGTCATGACAGTGTTGCGTTGTTGACAACGGCTTATACAGAAGGAAATGGGTAAAAGGAAGATTTGAGGAGGAAGGCAGCAGCGAAGCAGTAAAAGATTGAAATTTGTGAGGGAGAGCAAGAGAGAGATTTTAAAACAAAAAGGCTTAATTCACAATTTGTCTCTCCAAATATATCAGTTTTCCATTTTTGTCCCATATATTTTTTAAATAGAGAACAAGATTTATAAATTACTTGTGCGGCGACCATCTCTGCAACTTCTATTGGGGATTCAAGAACCAATCTTCACTAATAAGTTTATCACGACTCATCTTAATTAAAGTGTTGGCAACAACATTTTGTTTTCTTTTGATCAATTAGATGTGTACTTGTCAATCATTTCGCAGTTGGTTTAAAATCATGCCAACTAGAACATGTCTTTTCATATGTTTAAGAATTTCATGCAATGCCATAGTTCTGTTATCGAACTCAAGCAGCTTTCAAGACTCTAAGTAAAGCTAAATATCAATTTTCCTAGTTGATCTCTAATGATGCCTCCCGCCGATACATCTTAATTGATACCATGAACGACATCATGCCTTTAAGCAAAGGTGTGATTCTTTGTTGAATTACTCTGCGGATGATTTGGTCCAGGCTGTGCAACAATGTAGCGATTCATTTCCTCCCAAAAACAAATGCTTTCCACACCAATGTTCGATCTCTCTACAAAATCAATATAAAAAGCATAGCTTTCCGTCTCCTCCAAATATTCCAACACGCAATTAATGGAACAAATTAATTACTCCATTTAAATTGAATAAACCAAACCACATAAGAATTACATCTTAAATTAATTGGAACTGAATAAGATTGATTCAATTCAATTTGATATTGTTATACTTTCTTTAGATCTCCTCCAAAAATAACTTTGCTAAAATCAAAGTCTACGAAGCAAGAGGGGGTCTATCAAATGTCCTTATCTGCTAACCATTGACTTTAGGATATCTTACTCTCTTGTCAATCGTTTTCTCTTAACAAGAGTACTAACATACCCACGTGATTTATCAATACCAAATTAAAAAGCATACATTAATAATTATTTTTCGTTTTTATTTAATTAAAATATAATTATCGAAGGTTAACTATCATTATACTTTTAATAGATTATAACGTGACAGTAGATGTATATAATTAAAGAAATAAATTATCACTGATATTCTGTCTCATATAAGTCCAAATGCTTCTCCATCTCTTTCCACCGTCGTTGCCAGAGAGCCCAAAGCCGACACTACTTGACTCAGAGGTTTGGTCTTTACCATTATCAACTGCCATCGCTACACCTTCTGAAACTCCCCCTTGAATTCTGCAAACCCTCACGAACTAGTTCCTCATTTCAAGATCAATCTTTACAACCAAAATCTTAATCCAAAACTCTCTAATATCTCATCCCCAAGGCTTTTCTCTACTCATCTTCCCCATACAATGTTAGTTGATTCGATAAAACGTTCTAATTATCAGACTGTTTGTATAGTCCGTAATCCCTTCGACATCATTGTCTCACAGTGGCACTTTCTTAAAGGGACGCTAGTTATGGCTTATTGGCCATCGGACTGTTTCAAGTTTTTTTGTAGATGTGAAGAAGCGTTTGGACCTTTATAAGACCATGTTTTGGGGGTACTGGAAAGAAAGCATAAAGAAGCCATGGAAGGTGAGATATGAAGACCTTAAGGAAGATCAAGTAGGTCAAAGGAAAATATTGGTTGATACTTTATGGTTTCCTTTCTCATGAATAAAGAATAAAGAGGTCGGGTTAAACAAATCGTTGATTTATGTAGCTCCAACAATCTGAAAGTTTTCTTCTTGTTCTAATGCTTCGACTGCTTCCTTTTGTGTCGGTGGATTCTGTATACCGTCAAATGGTCTCGACTAATTTTTTATTTTTAAAATTTTAGTGAAGAAAATGAAAACATATTTAATTATTAGTGATTATTTCTTTAATTTACCCCCTTTAATTTTATATATTCACCCTGTCACGTCAACAATAAGTTAAATGTCTAATGATAGTTAATCATCAATGATCACATCTTAATTAAATAAAAACGAAAGATATCAAATATTATATTTTTCAAATCCAATAAAAAATAATATAAAACTTAAACAAAAGTTATCAGTAATTTATTTACCATAAATTTTATTGAACACAAATTTAATTGTTACAAGTGATTATTATTTCTTTATTAATATATAAATTTATAACTAAAGGGTAAACTAAACAGGAGATCATTAAACTACGGTAAAAAATCAATGTGACCACAGAACTTTCAATTGAATCAATTAGACTACTTAACTATTTAATTGATTCAATCAAACCACCGACTGTTAATTTTTAACAGAGGTGGTGACGTGTTCGTTAAGCTTAATTGGCATAATTATATATTTGATCCTTAATATTTACATATTCTATCAATGTAGTCACTATTTTAATTCAATTAAATAAATTTAACTATCCAATTAGAATGTGACACGTATTAATATATGATTGAAAGTTTTTATTTATGAATTTTAAATTATTTAATTAAATAATTTTTTATCCAACCAATGGAAGTGAAAATTAAAGGGATAAGTTATACTCCAAGGGATTCGAATCAGGGTCACCAAGGGTGACAGGAGGGGATAGAGCTGGCGCCCAAACCATTAGGATAAAGGTCCTCAATGGTTTAAAGTTACAACAATTTGTATTTGTCTTTTAAAAGTTTGTTAAGGATAAAAAATTAAACAAATTATTTGTTTAAATAAATTATTAAATAAATTAAATAAATTATTCATGACTAATAATTTTAAAATAAATTTTGGTTTGATTAACGGTTAAAGAAAAAATTCGGTTAATCGAACCAAAATTTATTTGAAAATTATTAACCTAACCGAATTAATTTGAAAATTATTAACCAAATCGAATTAACCAATTTTTTTGAAATTATTAACTGGATTAATCGAAGCAAAAATTCAGTTAATTCGGTTCGGTTAATTTGAAAATTATTAACTGAACCGAATTAATTTGAAAATTATTAAACGAACCGAATTAACTGTTTTTTTAAATTATTAATCAAATTAATCGAAGAAAAATTTTGGTTAATTTGGTTCGATTAATCGAACCAAAATTTATTTGAAAATTATTAACTGAACTAATTTTAAAATTATTAATCGAACTAAATTAACCAAGTTTTTTTTCTTTAACCATTAATCGAACCAAAATTTATTTAAAAATTATTAACTGAACCGAACAAACTTCGGTTAATTCGGTCAATTTTCAAATTAAAGAAATTTTTTAAAAATTTTCTAATTTATATAAAAATTGAATATTTTTAATTAAAAAAACATTTTACAATTAATTTAAATAATAATTTGTTTAAACAAAAAAATTTGTTTAATATTTTATCCTTAACATGCATTTAAAATACAAATACAAATTGTCGTAACTTTAAACCATTGTGACCTTTAGCCCAATGGTTTGGGCGCCTGCTCTATACCTCCCCTCACCCCTTGGTGACCCTGATTCAAATCCCTTAGAGCACAACTTGTCCCTTTAATTTTCACTTCCATTGGATAGAAAAATTATTTAATTAAATCGAATCAAAATTTATTTAAAAATTATTAACCGAACCGAACAAACTTCGGTTAATTCGGTCAATTTTCAAATTAACGAAATTTTTTAAAATTTTCTAATTTATATAAAAATTTAATATTTTTAATTAAAAAAACATTTTACAATTAGTTTAAATAAGAATTTGTTTAAATAATAATTTGTTTAATATTTTACCCTTAACAAACATTTAAAAGACAAATACAAATTGTTGTAACTTTAAAGCATTGGAACCTTTAGCCCAATGGTTTGGGCGCCTGCTCTATACCTCCCCTCACCCCCTGGTGACCCTGATTCAAATCCCTTGGAGCACAACTTGTCCCTTTAATTTTCACTTCCATTGGATAGAAAAATTATTTAATATTTAATTTAAAATTCATAAATAAAAACTTTCAATCATATATTGACACGTGTCACCTTCTAATTGGATAGTTAAATTTATTTAATTGAATTAAAATAGTGACTAAATTGATAGAATATGTAAATATTAAGTACCAAATATATAATTATACCAATTAAGCTTAACGAACACATCACCACTTCTATTAAAAATTAACGGCCGATGATTTGATTGAATCAATTAAATGTTGGGTGGTCTGATTGATTCAATCAAAAGTTCGGTGGTCACATTGATTATTTACCATAGTTTAGTGGTCTCACGTGTAGTTTACCCATAACTAAATTGGTACCCAATTAACTCTTGACGCCAAATTGAGTCAATATTTTAATTATTAAGGATGAGTCTGTCACGTTCGACGAGTAACAATGAGCACTACTAACAATAAACATCATTAATTTAATTTATAAAATTTTAAATCTATTACTTCTTTAATTATGGCTGCATTGGCATATTTGGGATTTGGCCTTCGTATTATTGTTGACCTTCGGAGTTGAGATTGTGGAATTGATTCTTCTGTTTCAATGGGTCCTCATTCTTCGTTTGGTTGTTGATACACGCCAGTTTGCCAAGGATTCTGAGTCACTCTTTGTTCGAAATCATCGCCATTTGGATCTTCTGATTCATATGAACTTGTTTGGAGTTGAACAACATGCTCCCCCATCTTTTGTTGTAGCTTGTCTCTAAATTCTCTCGAATCTGGCAACACCTCCTTCTTTGAGGACCACCAAGAAGATGCTTTATCAAATACCACATTTCGTGACGTGTAGCATCTTTTACTAATTGGATCACAACATTTCCACCCTTTTCTCTGGCTGTTATATCCCACAAAGATACATCTAACAGCTTTCTTGTCAAATTTGCTCCGTAAATGATCAGAAACAAACACATAACATAGACAACCAAATACTCGAAAGTAGCTAACAGTAGGTTTTATGTTCCATAGTTTCTCAAAGGGTGAAACAAATCCTAACCTTGGTTGAGGAAGTCTGTTGATCACAAAGGTTGTAGTCCTCATTGCTTCAGCCCAAAACCTTCCAGGTACGTTCTTTGCATGTAGCATACTTCGACAAATTTCTGCAAGATGCCGGTTTTTTCTTTCTGCTACACCATTATGTTGTGGCGTGTTGGCACAAGTGTACTGATGACGTATTCGACACTCCCTTAGGTTTTGAGAGAACTCGTTTGATCTATATTCTCCTCTGTTATCTGTGCGCAAGAAACATATTTTCTTTCCCACTTCTCCTTCAGCTAAGTCTCTGAACTCTTTAAACTTTGAGAATGTGTCAGATTTGTCTTTTTATAAAGAAAACTCACACATACCTGAAGAAGTCATCAATGAATGTTACCATGTCTCGCATACCACTAATTGACTGTTGCTTAACTGGTCCGAACACATCAGAGTGAACCAACTCCAACGGTTCTTTTGCTTTAAACTTTGACACATTATATGGTAATTGATGTGCTTTACCATACTGGCATCCCGCACAGACCATTTTTGTTCTCACGTCTAGTTGAGGAAGCCCCTTAAGCATCGACTTCTTCACCATCACACTTAGCTTGGAATAACTAATGTGACCTAATAGCATGTGCCATAGATCTGATGTCTCATTTTTTCTCGTCCTGTTTACATATGCAGACTCTGCTGACATCACGTAAATTGACTCCAAACTTCGTCCCTCCATTGTTGGTGTTTCTGAGATTTTGACGTCACGATAAACCTTCACGTCTTGGGGACCAAATAAGACATAATGGCCTAATGATGTTAGTTGAGCCAGAGATAACAAATTTTTCTTCATTCTTGGGACATGGTAAACATCTTGAAGTTGCACCTGGTTAGTATTATATCGAGGCATAACTATCGTCTTACCGATGTAAGTTATTGGTAACCTTGAGTTGTCAGCTGTCACCACCACACGACCTCCATTATACTCATACATGTTTTGCAACTTCTGGTTGACACCCGTCATATGATTTGAGCAGCCCGAATCTACGATCCAATCATTCTTGTAGTCAATTTGTTCTGGTGTTGTTACCGTGAGAGCTAATTCTTCTTCCTCCGTAGCAAATAATGCTTCAGCACCCCAACCATCTTCACTATTCTCCTTCGAACTGGAAGTAGCAATATTACTTTCAACATGCTTTTTCTTGGTCCAACAGTCTTTTGCCATGTGACCCATCTTCCCGCAGTTGTAACACTTGCCATCGAACTTTCTACTATTACCGCGATTCTTGGATGCTCCCCCTGAATGAGGGCCTCCATTTCCTTGGTAATTTTTCTCCTTGTCACCATCCTTTTTAGATCCACTGGCAGTATACTGCTGAAAAGTGCCTTTGTTTTTGTTGGTGTAGAGCGCTTCCTCTTCACCCTTCAGCGAGACTCCTCCCATTTGCTTGGCCATGGCAGTAAAATCTCTAATTGATCGAGAAGAAGAAAAACTCTCTTTAGAATAATCTCACAAAAATTGCAAAAGGGAATAACTCTTAAGAAAGCTTTCAAATGCTTATAATTAAGCTTTGATTGTTGGATGATAAAACTCAAATACAAGTAGGGTATATATATAGGTTACAAGAAACAATCTAAACCACTCATTAAAATAATCACTAAATAATCTAAACCATTGAAATTAAAACATGAGAAAAATACTTAATTTTCACCTAACTAAATTGATGTAAACAATGACATCAAAACTAAATTGATGTAAGCAATGACATCAAATTAATTTAGGTGTGAACTTATTTAGACTAATATTGAATTTTCAACAACATTACCTTAGATGTTGGCGTTGGTTTGACACCACTTATGTTGGTCTTCACTAGAAACTCTTTTATGAAATTTTGTTGTCTCAACACTAATTTTCCTTTCACTCATTGGACTTCAATTCCCAAAAATTAACTTAGTTCACCCAGACCCTTCAAGGAAAATTTTGTTCCTAACACACGAACAATCTCTTCAATGACAACATCTAACTCTTATGTGACAATTACGTTATCAACGTACCCTAAGACAAAAGCCCCACCATTATTATGAATGAAGAGGGAGGATTTTGTGGACAACCCTTTAAATCCAACATCAAGAAAGAATTGTTGGAGCTTTGAGTACCAAGTCTTTGGCGCTTATCGTAAGCCATAAAAGGCCTTCCTGTGCATACACACAAGTCGTGTCCCATCAAGTGTGAACTTTTCAAATCTAGGAGGTTGTACCATGAGCACCTCTTCACTCAGCTCCTCGTTGAGGAAAACAATTTTTTAGATTAACTTGGAGCAAGTTCCACATGTTCATCACTTCTAGATAGAGAACCACGTTCACTATGGACGCCTTCATAATCGAGCTAAACGTACCACAAAAATTGAAACCTTGAACTTGAGAGAACCCCTTTGCTACCAGCCAAGCCTTATATCGAGCCATGGTACCATTTGAATTTCGTTTAGTTTTGAATAGCCATTTGCTTCCAATATTCGTGTGTCCCTCAGTTAACGATACCAACTCCCACATACCATTTTGTAATAGTGCTTTATATTAAGTTAAAACAACTTTCTTCCAATGAGGATATGCTAAAGCTTGACCAACAGTAATTGGCTCAATGTCCTCCATGAGACTTGTCACACTTTCAAAAAAATGGCTTAGGTTTAAAAATACCCATTTCGCTCCTTTTTAACATAGCATGGAAATTGTGAGAAGCTGCTACAACCGTGGTGAAGCTATCACCAGTTGGTTTTTGCATGGGCACTGTACTGGAACAAGTATTAGCAATGTATCATAATATGCTAAGACTCTTCTTCATGTATATATCAAGGTGGATTGATTAAGTCTTCCTTTCTTCAAGTGTCATTTCTTCTAGTGTGTTTAGAGCTTCTAAATTGTTCAACATTATTCACCATAGTAAAACTTTTTATCACTAAACATTGTTTAATAGGAGAAGAATATACAAATTATATGTTTTTAAAAGATTTGAATAATTGTTTCCACGTTAGTGATTATGCTAAAAATCAAAATTATTACCTTTTGTCATTTAAGATTCCTAAGTAAAATAGAGATTGATGTGAGATTTAATTTAGAATTGGTTGTAGGTTGAATCTGAGATATTATTTTGTTATTTGATTGAATAAAGTATGAATAAAATTTCACACAATATTAACCTCTTTAAAAGAAAAAAATTCTAACATGATATATTATTTAACTTGAAAATCATGGGTTCGCCCCGTATATCATATAAGCAATCATCGCCTTCAATGCTGAAATACATGATATATTCTTTAACTTGATGAGTTCCCCCCCCCCCCCGGGGGTTTTTGGATTACATAACTTGTAAGCTTTGTTGTGGAAATTAGAAGCCAAAGGAACTCGCAAAATCTTCCCATAAATTCTGTGCTTCCTCATCTTTATCTAACATGGTGCATAGAATAGCCTGTAGATATATCCTGAAGGTTATGATTTCGAAAATTCTAGAAACTAGTCAACGAAGAATAAAAATCGGATCAGAAATCAAATTATCGCGACAATCGAATCATTGGTTCGATTGGTTTGATCTATTGAATCAGATAATTAAATATCCTACTAGATGGGTGTACCGAACCTTATAAAGAGTAGGCCGAACATCGAAATCTGAAATTTTTTGATCATGACTACTCATAAACTCGTAAGCTTCTTCGTATTTTCCCTGTTTGCAGATATTAATCACACATTATCAAGGAAAACAAACAAGAACACAAGAATTTTTAATCCAGTTTCTGAAAAAGTGTTGGGAAATTACCTGACTGATCATAATTTCCACTAGTACCATGTTCATGTAATAAGCGGACTCAGGTTCCGACATTTCATATTTCTTGTATTCATTCTTCAACATGTACAGTGCTTCTTCAGGCATCCCCCATTTCATTAGGCTCACGGCCTCTTTCTACAAAATTAACCTACAATGAGCTTAAAAGTGCTTAACAAGTGAAACTTGAACAAAGTATGTAAAGGAGTGAACCTTGAGTTGATCAATTTGATCCTTTGATGGAGCTGAATGCCTTGGACCGGAGAAATGCGACCCCGGATTGACGTCCCTCATCCTTCTTCCCTCTCTTGAAGAAAGGCTCACTGTCACGTCCAGCAATGACTTGAGTGCCATTTTCCTTGGCGCCGGAGGAGTAATTTGCTGGAAAGATGGAGCTTTCTGATAAATCTGTTGCTTTGGACCGGCCATAGCTTTGAAGTTCTTCTTACAGCCGCAGCCGATGATGCTTAGAGCGCAAGCTAAAGAAAGAGACACCCCAACTGCCCCTCGAACAACTTTGGCACAGCCTTTTTCGTTTTCGGAAGGCATTGATGAGTTAGACCTGTCGAGTGCAAGAGGTCCTGGAGTATAGAACCGATGACAAGGCCTGCGGTTCATCATGAAACCAGTCGAAACCGAAAAAGAACGGTTAAACCCGAAATGAAGTTTCGGGATTGTGCGGAGAGGCACTCGGAGGGAAATGATCGGCATAGGTCCATAGCCAGGACAAACTGCAGCCTCCATGAAGAAATTGATGTAATCTGGGAGGAATGAAATTAGAATACTTTTTTTTTTATTGATTGAAATCTTTAACTATTAATGCAAGGTCATTGGTTTGGAGAACAATTCCTAAATAAAGAAGAGAAAACACTCAAAACTCCAATATCCAATCTTTCAATGTTGTCAAGAAAGGCATCAGTTTATTGCTTTACAGGGAAGTAACCTTTGTTTACTGGCAAGGCATCAGCCAATATAAAAGTTTCTAGGATAAACTATGTATTTAATCATCCAATTATTCACATGGTTCCATTTTGGTCACCTAATTATTTGTTTTTCAAAATTATGCCTAATATTATGTTTTAGTTTCATTTTGGTCACCCACAGTTAAAAATTTAATGATGATATTGATGTCACCTCAAGTTAATACCATGCCATCATTGAGAAAAAAATAAAAAAAAATATAATATCAACAATTCTATTAATTTTTTAATAGCGGTTATCAAAATGAAATCAAAAGTTAATATTACGTATAATTTAAAAAATAATTGAGTAACCTAAACGAAACCGTACAGATAGTTGGATGACTAAATGCGTTGTTTACCCAAGTTTTTCTTTCATTTTTTTAAGAAACGGGTAAGGAATATGATGACTACTAGACTATGTAGAGGATTGTCTTTGCCTATCAAGCAAGCTAGAAATCAATATAATTTGATTATTTGACCACCTTTAATGGCCCCATTTTTATGCAGCTCTTTTCAAATACCCCTTTCATCTTTGATATATAACATTAAGGTCTCTTATGGCAAACTCGGCTCAAAAGATCAATTCAGAGAACAAATATGGAACAATAGCAGTGACAGCCACACCCTTTATTGTCATCGGTGGTATTTGCATCGGTTTCGGATGGCGATACGTGAGTCGTGTATGGAATTGGAAACCGAAGCCGAATCTCGCAAGGTCGATGTCGTTTGCAGCCCTCCATGGAGGTCAATTCGCTTTCGAGAGACTGGTTGATTATTACAATCATGGGGGAAGCCAACGAACGTAGAGGCTGATATTCAACAACTGAAGGATTTACTTGGAGCTGAACACCCTCGCTTCAAAGAAGTTCAGGTTTGAAAAAACTTGTACAATTTCACTAATTTCATGGTTATGAATTTCATGTGAAATGTGAAATTAAAATTTTGTTGTCTGCATTCGATCGGAAAGCGTGTTCTTGGGAGGCTGGAAATGAGCAGAAGAGAAGATGAAGCAATGGAAGTGCTTAAGAAAGCATTGGAAAAGGCTCGGAAGGAAGGCAAATCACATGAAGCTTATGAGATTGAAATGTTGCTTGCAGAACTGTACATCTACAAGGTTTCTTCCCTTAAATTTATCGACTTCAATTCTAAATTATAGCATATGGAACTATCTGCCATTGAAATGACCAACTAGTTTGATTTTAAATTTCTGTGTAGGGCGACCTTCAAAAGGCTTTGGACTGCAACTGCTTAAGAGAAGATGAAGGGGTTTCTGATGCACGCCGTCTTCTTTATAAGGTGATAAAAATGCTTATGTCCGATGCATAACTGACATTTATATTACGATAAGAGCTTTCAAGGGCATAAATAATTTTAACATTCTCATCTCATATCCGATACCCCAACCAGAATTCAAGTTATAGTTTCCAAATCTTAAAAATTTAAAATTAGGCTTATTGAAAAAAAAAATGTGTATACAAAGTCCATATTATATCTTTAGTTCATTTTAGATGTTGTAAAGTATTTTCTGTTAAAGATAAGTGTGTTTAACGTTTTCGAAATTATCATTTTAAGTATTTAGTTAAAAAAAAGTCATCAACTATTTAACACATGGCTCTTACGTGTTTATAGATATTTAAAAATTTTATTTTAGAGAACTTAGAATTATTATTATTATTAAAAATTCAAATTTTCTCTAAAATACAGAAGAAGAAAAAACTCCAAAACACCTAAATTTCCTAATTCCTAAGGTCTATTATCTTCACCGGCTAGTGTTACTATCGTTCTCTCCATTAGCCAGTAATTCGTTGTCGATTTTAATTTGCAGTGGGGATTTTAATTTGTAGGTGGGAGTCGAGATTTAAATTTGCCGAAAGAGGGTACTGGGTGGGTCTTAATTTGTTGGGCATTTTGGTTTGCAAAGGAGAAAGGACTATGGTAATGGGCAACGGGTAAGGTACATGGATTTGGGTCTAGAATTAGGGATTCTAAATATTTAGAGATTTAGAGTAGATGAATGGTCAATGAATAGATGACCATGGGTGTATGGTCTCTCGAAGATGATAACGGTGACCTTTGACGATAGTAAGGGGTTTGAAATTAGGGATTTTAAGAATTTGAGACTTAAGAAAAAATGGTTTTTTTTTTCGGGAAAAAATAATATTATTAAATTTTTTAAAAATAAAAATTTCAAAAAATAAAAATACGACATGTGTTGTATTTTAAATGGATAACATTGTTTTTAACGATGGTGATGAGCTAGACATTTAAAATAGTAATCTTGGAAACATTAGACAACTATAAATGAAAAATACTTTATATGCCTAAAGTAAGAAATAATAATTTATACCCTTATACTTCCATTAAGTCTTAAATTTAAGCGACACACCTGTGGTTGTGAATATGAAATTGCTAGGCTATAATTTCCTTGATGGACCAAAAAGAGGAAGAAGCCCGAAGCTACTGGAAAGACTTCAAGGAGATTCAACACACGACAATTCCACCAAGTTTCTATGAAGAAGAGTTCACTGAATTTAAGAATGCTGTGAATCTACTGAAACAAGATGTTGGTGCAGCAACACAAGGCAAAACAAAGTAACTGATTGGTCTCAACCAGAACACAAGTGCTTCCAAGATTTGGGTTCGCAACATTTTCTATCAGTTGGTATGATCCATTATGTGGCCTTGTAAGACTATAATTTGTTCAAATAAAAATCAAGGTTATACCAAACCCTGGGTTCCTACTGTTCAATGTTTCTCAAATCCTTCAGATTCGGTTATATAAATAAACTCCATATACATGTAATTGAATAAACAGTCTGCAAAGAATGGAGTAATTCAATAACATGAACGCACTTTAGATTTCCTTTCGTTCACTAGAATAATATATAATGGAAAATTCAGTGGGGCGGGTTTCACAGGGATCCGTCTCACTTCGAATCCAATTAGGTGGTGGGATGGGGACAAAAATTAAATTCACTGTGGGTGGTGGAATGGAGTATAATTTTTTGAACTCATGTTGAATTTATAATTTTCTTTAGAGAAGTCTCCGCCTTGATAATAGTAATTACTCCATTACAACTTCATAAGGAGTAGAGAAGTCTCCACTTGGAAGCGTCAGCATAGCTCATACAGGGAAGGAGTTGCCCCATACTCTAGCTGCCTCCGCTTTGTGGGTTTCGCTCAAAAGTCTCAGATGCCTCCGCTTAGCAACAAGAATTTCTCCGTTGTTACAATGAGCATCAAGACGTCTTTGTCTTAGCTAATAGAGATTAAACAAAGAGGTCCTCCACAATATGTTTAGCAATATATATATACCTATGCCCATTTACAATTATCCCAAAATAGGGCCGCCAACTCTCTGCTGGATGTATAGGAATTGAAACAACTCTTCCCAATTTAAGAATTAAGGATTCTTCACAACACGTTTAAGCATTGAGATGTCTACATCCGTTCATTCGTTAATTTAGACCAAAGTGGTGATATATATACCACCGCTACAATTACAGGAATTTACCTATTCCCCATTCCAAGCATCAATATGTTATTGTTTTCTCTATTGCCTTTTCAGCGATGTCGAGATCCTCTACAATACTTAATCTGTAGATGCCTCTGTTTCAATTCCCTTTTTATCTCAAGAGAGCGTCCAGAATCCTTTGCTATACATGTAAGCATATAGACGTCTAGTTGCTTGAAATAAGTCATCATATTGATTCTCGAAAATCTGTTTCATAAACGCAATATGTAACACCCTTAAAGATGTCATACCAATCATATAAAAATATTTTATATTTGAAAACCAATAAAATTTTGTTGCTTTAAAATCTTAAAATGAATTTATTTATTTTTAAAACTAATAATCACATAAAACCATAATGTAATATTTAAAAACATAATTTAATATTGTATTATTCATATATATTATTTATAATACTTAATACTTTATATTTGAAAACAATTTTAGATATTATGTCACAACTGTTATATAACTAATATAAATATTAGACATCATTATTATACAAGACATTAACTATAAATACAACAAAACATGATGTCCTTACTGATTCTGGTGTCGGACTTGATTTCCCCGGAATGACGCTGATATGCGTTTTACCTTGCTCGCTAGCTTAATACCTACGTGTGAACCAATCACACGGTAAATTTTCACTTAGTGAGGCAACATAATAATATAAATAAAACTTAACATATATAGAACAATTGATATCATAAAAAATATTTATTAAAATTAAACATGTAAAAATTCAATTGCTATAAATAAAATTATTTGTATATACTAGCAGATATAAATTTAACTATCATTTCAAAACTCATAATAGAAGTTTTACTTAAACAGTCTGACAGTCAACAGTACTGTGAAAAATTAATTGTGTACTACTCTACTTCAGTTCGTATTATTGCCCACTGTATCATCATGAGAATATATGGTACGCGAGTCAGAAAACGAGTGTGCGCCTTTTTTTCAGTTTTATTATCAATATCAGTTTGCACTTCCAATGACAATAACAGTAATGTACATGTACTGTAAAACACAACATCACTGTACCAGAAATCCGATATGGATTTTACAATGTCATAACATCGTGAACCCATAGTGCACTTATAGTGTCAGTATCAGTAATCAGTGAACAATAATCAGTAATCACTCCACCTGATGACATGTCATTTGTATCATTAACTCTCAATCTCATACAATGGGGCATAATTCAAAATCATATATTGTTCTCCATATAAAACATCCATATAATCGAATATAAATAAAAAATCATAAATTCCAGTATTGAGTAGTTCATACACAAAATATTCACATGTTATAATGTAAACAATAATAAAATATTGTATTTTTAAAAATACAATTTAAAAATACTTTCTTTTCAGATCGATTGAATTTGACTCATCATATGTCGTCATCGTATCATTTTATATAAAAAGTTAGTTACACTCACCTGATGCCTCACTAGCTTTAATACTATGATCACTTCATTCTTGGGTTTTATCCTTTTCTTTTAATTCACTGTGAGATTGCTTTCAGTCGTGATCTACATGTCAATCGATTTTCCGACATATATAATTTCAAACATATATTAGTACTCGTACTAATATAATAAATTCTAATTCAAATCAAAATTCTAAAAATACTATTCATGTACGTTAGATACTAATTTCTTACTAAACGAAAATCAACCTTAACTCTATCAAATTATATTTTCAAGTCCTTTAATAATTCACTTTAATCCATATCAATCATCATTTTCCTACTATATCCAACACTTTTCAATTAATACATTAATATTATACTTTTGCAAATTTCACCACTTAACTTTTCAAAAATCTCAGAATAGACCCCCCTGAAATACACAACTTTTAATTTTCAATCCAAAATCCACATTCCATCACTAATTTCCAGCATAGTGTTTTAAATTTTCAAATACTTACAACTTGATCCTTCCATTATTCCAAACTTGCGAAAATGATCTCCTAACTTATCATGGTTCCGTAACGATCTAAAACTCTATTCCAAGGCATGAAAATCATCCTTAAATCCAATCTGATCCCTAGGACATTTTTATTAAAATTTTCCAATTATTCCTCCTTCTGGCCGAAAATTACAAAGTAGTCCTCTAATGGTCTCCAATTTATTTTCAAGCTTGAATCATCATCCAACATTCATTTCTAATCAAGTCCAGCAATTCTAAATCAATCATGAATTCAATGTCTCATCACACTAATAATAAATTTCAGTATGGGACCATAAATTTCTTATTTTTGCTCATGGATCCTTCTAATTTTCATAATTTATGAAATGGTCCTTTAATTTATTCAAGCTTCAATTTAATCCAAAACATGATTTCAAGCACATAAGATCACTTCCATAATCATTATAAGCCCTTAAAAGTTTTTGAAAATTTTTTCCGACAATTTTCCTTATAGGTCAAATACTTTGAATCTTTACTAAATAGTCCTTAAATTTGTTTCAAGCTCAATTTCAACTCCTACACATCAATTTCAACCATTCCAATTTATTTCCATATCAAATACACTTCAAACTCAGCATTTCTTCATAAAAAACCTTAATGGTCAAACCTTATTCATCCTTTTGTTGAGTCTCTTGACTATTAAAAGTTATAAAATGATATTTCGATTATAGAACGTTATTTTGTATAGTTTTTGACTATTAAGAGTTATAAAACGGTCATGTATTTATTCTTATGTTCCAAACTCATCATTTTTTGTTAAGAATTTGAAGGTCGTCTGAGTTAGACGTTAATTTGTTGACAAAGTGTTGAAAACATTTTGATATTTTGATATAACAAATTAAGATAAATGAATTTTAAAATTTTCCAAAAGATTTTCTAAATATATTCGATATAATTATTCGAATATCAAAATATTACTCCAAATCTTTCAAATGTCATTTTTAATCCTTACTCAAGTGTAAAATTAAGTTTTAAACTTAAAATAATTTCAAAACAATTTTACAAAATATTTCGAACCATTTCAAAGCCAAAAATTCCAGATTGCTCAGAGGGAACTGATTCCCCCCCAAGGGGGTACCGATTCCCCCTGAATGATTTGGCTTCGAGAAAAATAGAATGCTCGGAGGGAACCGATTCCCCCTAAGGGGGTACCGATTCCCCCTGTTTAACGGTCAAAATATTTGAATTTTACACTTAGGGAACCGATTCCCCATGAGGGGGTACCGATTCCCCACACACTCCAAGCTGTTTTATTAATTGATTTCACACTAAAACGGCTCTATTGACTCCACTAATCATCCCCAACGTTCAGAATCATTTGAAGATGTATTTAAACAAGCTTAGAAGTCATTGATCTAAAACAAGAAACAACAAACAAGAGAGAATCAAAGAGAAAACATCAAACCTCAAGTTTGAGCAATTTCAAGCCTATTTCATTCAATATTCATTTTTTCTTTCAAGAACACTTATTGTGCTCAATTGTATTATTCTTGAGTGTCCTTTCTTTGTTCTTGAATTGTGCAAACATCTTGCCTTGTGAGGATTTTCTTGTAAGTTTGCAAAATTTGTATTATTCTCTTTGGGAGAGAGTGTTCTCAAGAATTTGGGGTATAATTCTTGAGGGATTTGTAAGGTTACTCTTTGTCCTCAAAAGAAAGACAAATTAGTGAATTTGTGAAAAATCCTTAGTGTGGATAGCTAAGGTAGTGGACGTAGACTTTGGTTGAGAAAGTCGAACCACTCTAAATCGTTGTGCAAATCTTTTCAATTTTCTGCAAAGCTTCCACCAAAATTTTTATTTTCCAATTCACCCCTCTTGGCCAACTCCATCGATCGATTAACTCAACAATTGGTACCATAGCCTCACTCATTTGAAGGTTTAATCGTCTCTTGAGTCGATTCGAGAAGAGTTACATCGATAATCAAGTCATCAATGACCTCCGCTTCAAACTTCGACTCCGGTCTCGATTCGATGCCTGTCAACAAGCCTCCTTTCTTCAATGGAGCAATCTACACCTATTGAAACTCCAAATCCATCCATATTATTTTTTGTGCCCTTGGACCGGATGAATACGGAAGAGTTTCATCTTGTACAACCGCCAAGGAAATATGGGATAAACTTTAAGTCACACATGAAGGCACCGACGAGGTAAAAAAATCTAAAATTAGTCTTCTAACGCATAGCTATGAAAATTTCAGAATGAAACCGGATGAAGATATCAAAGCTATGACGGATAGATTTTCAACGATTGTCATTGGTCTCAAATCATATGGAGAGATCATTCCAAACGTAAAGCTTGTGAGAAAGTTAGTTTACTCTCTTCTGAAATCATGGCAATCAAAGAAAACGACAATCATCGAGGCTAAGAACCTAAAATCCTTAACTCTTGAAGAGCTAATCGGTTCCCTCCTCACTCATGAAATGATGCTTGAAGATGAGGTGGACCTCGGTAAGATTGACGAGACACCAGAAGAGAAAGAGAAGAAGAAAAACATTGGAGTTGCTCTCAAATCCACAAATGATGAGAGTGATTCGGATGAAGATGACGATGACGAAGAAATGGAATTATTTTCCAAATGATTCAGAAAATTGATGAGGCCCAACCGAGGAAGAAAATTCAAACGCAATGAAGACTTCAAAACTGAATTGAAGGAGAAAGACCCGATCATTTGCTACGAAAGCAAAAAACCGGGGCATGTCAAATATGATTACCCTCAATTAAAGAAGAAGGGTCAATCCAAGAAGAAACACAAGGCTCATGTAGCTACATGGAGTGACGAAGAAGGTTCCGATGAAGAGGAACAAGAAGTAGCTAACTTGTGTTTAATGGCCATCGGGGAAAATTCTCAGGTAACTTCTAACTCATTTGATTCAGATGAATTATCTTATGATGAGTTATTAGAGGATTATAATGGTTTGGCTTTGGATTATAAGACTCTGTTTTCAAAATATAAAAATGATGTTTTAAAATTGAAAAATGAAAATATTCTTATGTCCAAAACCAACAATGAGCTTGAAAATAAGATTAAAGAATTGCAAATCAAAATTGATGATTTTGAAAAGAAAAATAATGATTTTCATAACTTACTTTCAAAAGTTCATGATGATCATCAAAAAGAAATTGATGATCTTAAAGCTTCTTGTAATAAAGTTGGATCAAAATATTTTAAAAAATGTGAAAATTCAAAATCCAACTTTGTTAGAAAAAGTTTTAGAAACTACAATCATAGAGGTCCTCAACGAACCTTGAATGGTAAAATTGTTAGGAGTATATGGGTTCCTAAAGAACTCATTACTACTAAAGATAAAGATATCCTTCATAAATGGATACCAAAGGGGACAAGGATTTTAGAAACTAATGAATATGGACCCAAAAGAAATTGGGTACCAAAAAATAGAAATTAATCTATGTTTGTAGGAAAAGGAGCATTGCTACAAGGCACAGGAAACAAATCCAAACTCATGGTACCTTGATAGTGGATGCTCAAGACACATGACCGGAGACAAAAGGCGGTTCATTGAGCTTAACGCCAAAAATGGAGGAGAAGTGACTTTTGGTGATAATTCAAAAGGTCACATTGAAGGTATAGGTATTGTAGGTAATACCTCTTCCATACAAATTAAGAATTTTTTATATGTGAATGGATTAAAGCATAATCTATTAAGTATTAGTCAATTATGCGATAAGGGATTCAAAGTCATGTTTGAAACTAATGGTTGTAAAGTTATTGACATTGCATCTAATCGGATTATGCTTATTGGTCATAGAATAGGAAACATATACATGGTGCATTTAGATTCTATTGACATGTCTAATTTATGCCTAGTAGCTAAGAATGAGCATGATAGTTGGTTATGGCATAGGAGACTAGGACATGCTAGTATGAGTGTTTTGCAACGACTAATTCAAGGAGATTTAGTTCGAGGGTTGCCTAAGCTTAAATTTAATAATGATAAAATCTGTGATGTTTATGCTAAAGGAAAACAAAAGCGAGTTTCTTTTAAATTCATTAATGACGTATCAACTAGTAGAGTATTACAATTGATCCATATAGATCTTTTTGGGCCAACTAGGACTACTAGCTTGGGTGGAAAACAATATGCATTTGTCTTGGTAGATGACTATTCTAGATATACTTGGGTTCTATTCTTAAGTACTAAAGATGAAGCATTAGAAAATTTCATCACATTTTAAAAAATAATCCAAAACGAAAAATGTTACTCTATAACTAGTGTTAGGAGTGATCATGGCACTGAATTTGAAAATCTTGGATTTATTGAGTTTTGTAATTCTAATGGTATTAGCCATAATTTTTCAGCACCTATAACTCCTCTACAAAATGGATTTGTTGAGAAG
>NW_024062921.1:0-76893 GCF_006381635.1 Hibiscus syriacus | reverse complement strand
CATTTGTTGTTTTTCATTATTCTCTTAGGTCGTGCACCTGGATTTATATATCCTTGTTTTTTTCTGTTAGGCATTAGATGCTAAGGTGATTATTTTTAAGAAAAAGAGAAGAAAGAATTACCGCCGAACCAAAGGACATCGCCAGGTTTGTCAAGGACCATGTATCTAAACATTTTAGTTTGTTTGACCTGACTTTGTAACACTTGTTGATCGTTGTCATATTTTAGGAATGACTAAGTTGAGAATAACGGATATACAAGGAATTGAAAAACTAGAAATCATAACTGATGGGAAGCCATTAAAGCAGCTGTTAAGAAGACAGAGAAGGTTGTTACTACTGCTTAAAGATAGATATTTTCCCCATGGCTTTATTTTGCAAAATATGGGTGCTCATGTTTTGATTCTCGAGATAATGCCATCTTTATACAACAGGTGAATGTCTTCTTAGTTTGATCGATGTACATTTTTGGATGTACTGTGAAGCATTGGATTTGTTCGCCTTTGCTTTTAAGCACCAAGTGAGAACAGTAATACATGTCCCATGCCAAATTTTTGTGCTATTGTATTTTTGTAGTAAGTAACCTAGTAAAGTAGTCCAACTTTTAGTTGACACAATTTTTGTTTCCTGACTATGATTAATTATTTCCAACTTTTTTTTTAAATTCTTTTGAATCTCTTGGATTTGCTTTAAACCTAAGCTACTTGGAGACTCTAGTACGAGTATCAGACTCAGTATGTTCATTTTGTCCAATATTTCCATGCACTTGGACCTATGTCCGGATATGAACCAGTCACGGTTGCCGGGCATAGGTACTTCAAGACACTGAAGAACCTAAGTAACATAGCTTGGAACTGCGGTTGTTGAATTAGTGGTTGCAGAGATTGTCTAGGCCAGTGGGGATGGAATGTTAACGTTTTTTGCAGTAGCATTTAGTAGCACAAGTCTTTACTGTTTCAACTAAGTAGGGCCTTTGGCCTAATTAGTTCTATCTAAAGGCACAAGCTGCTGAAAAGGCCTATGTTGTCAAGCCCGAGCATAAAACAGACCGATTCGATGTTCAACACATGCTGCGACAGACATATCACATAAAGTACATGGATACCACTTCTGCACCATATAGAAGTGGTCTGAACTCTGAACTATTATTGTGGGCCCATAAAGTCTTTTATTTCGTTAATCATGTCTCAACTTCTTATTGGCCGTCACTTGTTGCTTGCTCTTGAGACATCTTTAGATATATAAAGTTTGCTATAAACATTATCTGAATCTACAGTTCTCTGTGTAAAGCTTGGATAAGCTCTCAATAGAGATTCTCTTGATTAGGCAAATGGGGAAGGGGAAACTGTTGAAGCTGACTCGTTATAAAAAAATTGAAATAGATTAAAATCGAGATTTATCGTTTAATTAAACTTATAAATTTATGAGTTCATGTTCTACATTTTATATAGTTCAATCCTTGTTTCAGGTATCCCTGGAAAGATCCAACTTTTATGGGAATTCGTATAGCTTTATTGATTTATTATGAACTAATTTATCAACTCATTTATAAGTTTGTTTATTTGATTCTCATTTTTCTTTTATTTTTTATATTTTAAACATCAATGAAGATGGGGAATAAAATGAACACAAGATAAACTTTAGAGTTCAAAATGTGAAACCTAAAGAATTAAGACTAGTGGTGTAATTTAACCAGTTTCTTGACTTGCAAATAAAAGGGTAGAAAATAGTGTTGGTTGTCAAACATTAAATGAATATGTTTATGAATGTTAAAAAACATGTTCGCAAACAATAAATGAACAAATACAAACACTTTTAAAATTTAGTAATCGAATACGAATCGAACATGAACACCTTAAAAAATAAGCAAACGAATACAAACATAACTATGTTTGTTCAAACTCGGCTCATTTACACCCTTGGATTTCCTCCGCTCACATTGATCGTGATATAAGTGCCTCTCCTCCGTCTCATTTGCAAAAGGCAAAAATACTTGACTTTGTTGCCATGTTTTTCCCATGCAAATTGGTAACATGGTGACTGGTGTGTGCTTTCTTTGGCCGACGGAAAGGACACTACTGAAGAGTTGCTCCATGCATCAGCTCATGGTATAACTAGAGATTACTGGAAACTAGATAAAGGTTTTGAAAGAGGAAACCCAGATTCAAAATTGGAAGAGATCTTTCCAATCATTAAGACAAGGACCAAGGTTGATATTGTGTGGTAAAATAACAAAATTGGAAGAATATGACATTCTCCTTGAGGAATAGGTGGTGGAAACTTGCCACCACTGTACTGAACAAGATAGGACTGAGTTGCATATACTTGAAACAGCAAACACAAAATGAAGCCAATGAGGTCGAGGAAAACAAAGGTAGAATGTTGCTTAAACCAGGGGAGATTTCCGGCAGATGTAGGCAGTTCGATATGGCCAATGATTGCTGGGATCACCACTTTCTTGATGACAGTAAGGTGTTGGCTGTGTCTCCGGTTCGAAACATGACTTAATGAATGTTAAACATACCATTTGAGTTGCTCAAAACAGTCCTGACAACCATTTTAGTTTTCCCACTTTTAGGTCAAAAGAAGTTGGCTGAAGATGGTTTAGCAAGAATGGAGTATTCTAGAGAAAAACCTTATTTCAATGAAGCCGTATATGATAAGCAGTTAGGAAGAGTCAAGGTGAAGACAAATTCCGCGAGCTACAACGAGAATGCTTTCCTTGTAACCTGCCAGTCTACGCTTTATATACTCCGGAAGCTGCCCAAGGTAAATTTTCACATTTTATAACACTGTTTCCACCTCCATTTGCATTTGTTGCATTAATGGAGTTAATATTGATGCCATCTGTTGATTGAATGCTGCTGGATCAGCATTGAGGCCCTTGTCAAGGAGCACTTTAGCAGATATGCTGAAATTATTATCTTGGCTTGTAACGCATACATGGAATAAATGCCAGTAGGATTTGCTCTTGAATACAGCAGAAATAGGCTTAATGTAAACATTAAAGGAATATCTATCGGGTTCAAAATCATGCTCGTCACGCTTTTCCAAAAGCTCCTGGATGCGTTTTCAAAACAGGGAATCGATTGCAGCCAATTCCAGGATAACGTGTATGTACAACTGTCGTGGTAGTAGGTAAGCACAAATGCACATTACATTACCAAAAGTTGCTATAATGTGAATAGCTGTGTGATAGTCAGTCTCTTGAATTCGAGAACGAAAATGGAATAAAGATCCCTGTAAAGGGGAAGCTTTGTATCCTGTGCTGTTCATCTTGGCTACTCGGAGAAAAAAATGAGACCTTCAATATGCTTACATAAACAGCAGCTAAATTCATCACCAATAGTCTCCACAAGTACATGAGCCATCTTTAAAATGATGAAACCGAAGTCTATCACGAACGTTAATCTCCCTATTAGCAATAACCGAAATATGTTTGACGGCCGTATGACAATCCTCACACATTCGAAGGTTCTTGACAATCTTGATAGGCACACCAGGGCCAGTTTTTAGTAAGCCAAATGCTATTGCGAGTTTCTCACTATGGTACCTAAGGGCATGTTCCCTCTCCTCTTCTTCCACTTCATGCATTACAGACTCGGATGCTGGTATAGCCGGCTTCTCTGCACCTACTCATCAACTCATCCAAATAAAAATAAATTTGATTCGTCTCAGGATGAGATTTGTCGCCCATGCTAAACAAATAAACCTTCTGATCAACATCTATTGTGCTATAGCCTACTTCCTTCTTCAAGCGATTTCTTATCATTATGTTTCGGACCTTTTCCACTCGATCCATCCTACCTGCCAATGCATATATATTCGAGAGCATTACATAATGTCCTGGGTTTTCGGGCTCCAGACTCAAAAGATGCTCCGCTACTTCTACTCCAAGATCGAAATTCTTATGCATCTTGCAAGACCCCAGCATTGCAGTCCAAACTGCAGCAGCTGGCTCTTTAGGTATGTCTTTGATAAACTGATACGCTTCGTTCAAGTGTCCAGCACGCCCAAGCATATCCACCATACAAACCTGATGCTCCACCGATGGCTCCAATCCATATTCCTGCTTCATGCTGGCAAATATCCGGCGCCCTTCATTAACTAGCCCTGCATGAGCACAAGCCGATAAGATCGCGACAAACGTTACATTATTGGGTTGTAGACCATGGAGCCTCATTTCATTAAAGAGCTCAAGTGCTCGGCTACCATGACCATGCATTCCATACCCTGAAATTATAGCAGTCCAAGCAACAATATTCTTTTCCTCCATCGAATCAAAAACTTCTCGTGCTTTGATCACATTTCCACACCTCGAATACATATTAATCAACGCAGTACCAAGCACCACATTCATATCGAAACAGTTCCTAGCAATATACTCATGCACCCAACAGCCTAAACCAGTTGCACCCACCTGAGCACAAGCAGATAACAAACTAACAAACGTTGTAGAATCCGGCTTAACTCCCGAATCTCGCATCAAATGAAACAATTCAATTGCTTCTTTCCCAAACCCATTCTGCTCGTATCCCGAAATCATCGAATTCCAAGCCACTATTGTTCTTTGAGGCATTTTATCGAAAATTTTACGGGCAGTCCTTACATGACCAGTTTTAGCATAAAAACTCACAAGAGCAGCTTGAACATATGTATCCAAACCGTATCCACAAATCAAAACATGACAATGAATGGTTTTACCGATACTGAAAGTCATTAAATCGGCAGAAGATTTAATCACGGCGGAGAATGTGTAATTTGAGGATGAAATATTGGCTAATAACATCCGGCGATAGTAGAGAAGGGATTCTCGAGGAAATTGAATTTAGAGGTCAAGGTGATTAGAGAATGGAAGAGAAAGGTGTCTGGTTTGGAGATGGAAAAGAAGAGGTGACGCGTGTAGCTAAGGGTGAAGTAGCGGCATAAGCAAAAGAGAGGAGTTTGGTGATGAGAGATCGGCTATGACCGGAGCCCGTGACGATGATTCGAGCGTGGACTTGTTGAAGAGGTTTGAGACGTGGGCCTGCTTGGATGATTGCGTGGTAGATTGGTGAATGCGTGAGGTGGCATTTGAAGACGATGTTTGGCTTCCATGGAAACTTGGCATGAGGGAGAGGGAAAATTTTGAGCTTTGAATCAAATCTACAGTTAAATGATTTTGATTGAAAGCAGCCGAAATGTATCGTTTTGCCAGTGACTCGCTAAAAATGAGGAAAAGAAAAAAAAGAACAAACAAACAAAGAGAAGGAAGGAAGAAGCTTTGCGGCGGAGGAGAGAAAAATGCAGAAATTTTAGAGGGAAACAAAATGAAAAGGGAACCTTTAGCTACGGGTGTAAAATGTAATTAAAAGAGTGTTCAACGAATGTTAGTAAATCGGTTTTATAATATGTCCACGAATGATAAATAAAAATATTTTCAAATATTAAATAAATGAATATAAATACATGTAAAAATAAATAAATGAATACGAATATAATATTAAAAATTTAAACGAATATAAACATTTATTTGTTTAAACTCGGTTTATTTACACTATTGATTTTATCTTAATATATATTTTTTAGAACAATTGATTGATATAAGGCTAAAAAAAAGGTAAAAATGATTGTAATCGTAAAATTTATCAAAGCATAATTTTTTAAAGTAACCGAATAACATTTTAGGTTAAAACTGAAAATATTATATTTTCTACAATAATTTATGTAAATCAGATAACTAATTGTAACCGAAAAGTTATTGTCAATATATTCTCGATTGTAACTATAATTATTACTAATTGTATAACTTTTTAGATTAAACATGTAACCTTTTAAGTTACAATTCATCACAATGTATTCATATTTTCCTTTAGTAAACACCTTCAACGTGCATACAAATCTATTTTTCCTATTTATATTGTAATGGTTCTATGAATTGCAAACCTTAGTCTTGTAACACAAAGATCTTACAGTTCTGCATATATTTCGACCTATTAAAAAGTAACCCAAAGCTGTTGCAGCATTGTTGACCGGTGAAATAGACAACAAACGTAAATGTCAATTTGAATGGTGATTCTGATCGTAATGATTTGGTTTTTCGAAGAAGAAATTTGTACGTACCCTTATTCTCTGTTGCATGACTATTTATAATATCTTGGATAAGTGTCATTCATAAGTTGTCGTGATATTAATACTGATTGAACATCCTAGAAAGTGATGATTTAGACTAATTTGTTATTAAAAGAGAATGTGATATCAACATATGATCGTACGTTGAATGTGTTTTGAGAGTAACATGTGATCAACTCGTGGTCACTTTTAATTGTTTGCGGGATACACTTCGTACTTTGGAGGTTCGTAGTAGTCCTATGTTCGCATACTTAAAGGTTTACACAAATCATTTTTGCGTACCTGAAAGTTCACTTAAATCGCATAAATCATATGGTCACATACTTAGAAATTCACACAAGTCGTATATTCGTATACCTAGAGATCGGTGAAATTAAAGGTTCACATATAATCTTGGAATTTTGATTTAACTTACATGAAATTATGATCTTCGACGGACAAAAATGAAATCGATCGAGCTCTAGATGTAGTAGTTATCATAGTACTGTATGACTCTATATCAAATGGCGCTCATTTACTCTTAAAAATATTTTTAAGTAAATAAATTGGAAAACAGTAAATTTACTTATTTTTAATACTATTAAATTTTAAAAAAATATCCTTACTTTTTTCTTGAATAAACTGTCGCCCAACTATTCGTAAATTTATATTTTGTTGATTCAACTATTTTTTTCAAAATTATATTTAATATTATGTTTTAGTTTCGTTTTATTAATATGACGTTAAAAAATTTAATGGTGATGTTGATGTGGTATTTTTTTAATTATTTTTTCAATAATGGTATGACATTATATCTTATGGTGACACGTCATGATCATAATTAATTTTTAATGTCAAGTGACTAAAATAAACTAAAATATAATGTTATGTGTGATTTAAAAAATAGCTAGGTGAACAAAACATAACTACAAGAATAGTTTGGTGACTAAATATATGTATCTTATTTTTTAATTATCCCCATATTAAATGGTTAATCGAGATGAATGGAAAGAGTATGTGGAATCAATCTTAAAATTTTAAATTTTATATAATTAAAATAATTTTTTATATATTTTTATTAATAATATTTTTCATTCCTAATATTTTATAAAGTCGCCTTCAACTTGAAATCATATCTCAATCACTAATAACTCATTTTTCTTCACCAATAACAGAATACATTACTTCGATACGTATCGATTATGCCAACTGATACATGAATTGCACGTAATATGCACCTCATGCGAACAGCATGAACAGAAATAGATTAAATTGATTTTTTTTCAATTTCATCACAAACTTTATGCCTTCTGTTTTCACGCAAAAACTGTACTATATAAACCTTTTTTTATCAATCAAACTAAAACTACATAAGCTTAAATTGGTCCCCAATGATGGCAGCAAATTGGGTTCTCTCGACCTTACTCTTGTCACTATGTATAGCAACTTCCTACGGTAAGAGGACCGGTGTCTCCGCCATGGATGACAGAGTCGAAAAAGATGTGTTTCAGCCGAGCAGCGGTTCCATGTACGAACGACATCATGGTTCTTCAACTCCCATCGATCCTGAACCTGTCGTCGATCCTGAACCTATCGTCGATCTCCCTCCTCCCGTCTATGAAAGAAGCCCTTATTGTTCCAGCTGCGACAACGTTGATATCATCGGCGGCTGTTGCGGTGGCAGCTGCAATTATGGGTGCAATGGTTTCGGGGTAGGGATTGGTTCGGCTGATCTCAATGGACTCAAGCAAACGATTAGGGACTTTACTATGAAACTTGAAGCCAACGGTTTATTAGGGCAAAAGAAGGGGAAGAATATGCAAACGATGACACCGGGATCTTCATAGATTTATATATAGATTATATAAACTATGGTTTCTATATAAAGTGAAAATAAAGCAATAACCACATAGCAATGATTGTATTCCAATGCGGTAGCTGTTTTTATTATATAAATAAATGACATTTATTATATGAATAATTGAATCGAAATTTTCATTCTTACAATGATCTTTTACAAAATTCGATTTGAATTAAACAATTAATAGATCGAATACTAATAATTAATTCAACAAATAACGTTTATGGATTATAAATATTATCACGGAAGTATTCATAGTCTCATTAGGGTTTGATAAAAAATTATTTATTTCTAATTGTTTATTTAAATATTGATTGAAGATATGATAATTTTTCATTGGTTAAAAACACTTCACACTATCTATCAAATAATGACCCTAAATAATATTTACTGTAAACAATAGTATTGTACAATCAGATAGAAAGTTGATCCGATCAACCTTCGATTCCCAATTCAATGGTATCAAGTTGATTTAATAATTAATTAATTTTTTAACGGGCTTCAAATGTAATGCATGGGGTTTTTATGAAACGATTAGTTTATTTTATTTATTTTTAATTTTTTAGTAGTATGAAGTGATTATAAATTAATATATGTTTATAATTTTTTTAACATATTAATTAGGTATACATATTTTATAAATGTAATTTTTTGAACACGGATAATCTAGAAAGAATAATATTTCATTTTATCACTAAATTTATTTAATGAATTCCCTCATTTATTTTAAAGTAAACTACGCAGATAACATTAAAGTATTATAAGTTTTATTTTATTCATTATTAATAAGATATGATATGATCATTAATACTGTTGGTTTATTATAAATAATTATTTTAATGTTATTTACTGTTATTTTAATAACATAACACGTTATTAAAAGATATAATATTTAACTTAAATCATAAACTACGGCTAAAATTTTGATTTGATGTTGATTCTTCTTCGAATAGGATATAATCTTGATTCTAAAAGATTTAACCCATGATCTATATTATTTATAATAATTTAACCCTAATTCTAAAAATACTAAAAATTATATTCCTTTTTCAATTAATCGTCCTTCTCAATCTTCTTGAAATCAAAACCTAAAACTTCTTATAAATATTCTTTATACAAGTTCTTCGGTTCATTCAAAACTCATACTTCATTATTTGTTAATTAAATTCTTAACAAAATTAAATTGATATGTTTGATTGACTAAACATTTTATGGATGCGATAGTAATTTTTAAAAAATGCTCTAATCAAATAAGATACAAACTTTATTAACTTTGTTAATGTTATTTATTATTTATAAAATTCAATTTATCATGTAAACATGTAATTTAATTATATATATTTATTTTAAATAATAAAAAATTAATACGTTTACCTATATAATTAAATTTAAAATAAGTTTTGAACATTTATGTATTTAAATTAGAATACAAGTACCTATATTTATTTTAAATAATAATAAATTAATACATTTACTTATATGATTAAATTTAAAATAAGTTTCAAATATTTAATATGTAGTATGAACCAAGCAATCTAAGTGATTAAGGAATTATTATTATTTCTTGAGGTCCCGAGTTCGAGCACCATATATGCCAAATGTATATGAATTCAATGTCAAATGAGTGAGAGTCTTTGAACATATATTACCTTGTAATCACCCCTAAATTAGCAATTAAAATAAATTTGATAATGTTTTGATTTTGTATTCTATAAAAATTGTACATAGAATATGTTTCATGCAAAAAACATGAAAAGAGATGGATTAGCTTGATTTTCCATTGTTTCATCACAAATTTTATGCCTTCTTTTTTAACGCAAAAACTTCACTATATAAACACTTTTTTATCAATCAAAATAAAAATCACACAAGCTTACATTCCTCGCAAAGATGGCAGCAAATTGGGTTCTCTTAACCTTACTATCCTCACTATGTTTAGCAAGGACCGGTGTCTCCTCCATGAACGACAGAGCCGGAAAAGATGTGTTCCGGTCAAGCAGCGGTTTCATGTACGAACCCCATATAGGTTCCGAGGGTCCCAATATCGATAATGGCGGTGACGGCATCAGCTTTTCTGGCGGCAGCTGCAGTTGTGGTTGCCGTCACCCTTGCAACTTGTGCAATGGTAGAGGGCATGGAGTTGGTCTCAATGGACTCAAACAAACTATTAGGGACCTTACCATGAAACTTGAGGCTAATGGTTTATTAGGCCAAAAGAAGGCGATGAATATGCAAGCTATGGCACCAGAGTCTTCATAGATATATATATAGGATTATATATATTATGGGTTTAATAAAAAATAAAGTAATAACCACACAGCTTAACATATGATTGGATTACAATGTATTAGCTCTTTTTATTATATGAAAAAATAAATCTAAATTATGTTGATTGAAATAAAAACGGGGAGGATATTTCTCTTTTCCGAACAATTCTTACATAGGGGAAAGAATTTTTGCTCTTAATATGTATTGAAGTCGTAATTCAGAGAGAGAGAAGAGGCGTCAATTGAAAATTTTAGTTTATATACTTTAGAAATTATTGACAAAATGGAGAGAATAATTAAATTTTCATTGAGTTTTAATAAATTTTTTTATTTATTCTTATCATTTGAAAAATAGTTATTTAATCTTATCATCAATAATACTTACTAAAAGGAAAATGTACTAGACATACCAACATTTATATTAATTGAATTTTTAAAAAGAGCAATTTACCTTTCACTATTACTTATTTAATTTATTAATTGATTTGTTGTTATCACTTAAGGTTTTAAGTTTGAGTACTACATATACTAAAGGTATGAACGCTCATTATCAAATGATGAAAAATCTTTGAACAAATACTACATTATATTCACTATTTTATTTAGGTTTAATACATGTTTTGTCCCATGCATGTGCTATAAATAAATTCTCAGTTTCACCCTCTATAAATTTCATTCTCCATTCATATTATGTATTTTCATTTCCTCTATCATCTACCTCACCTTATTTTTTCTATTAAAAATATTATGTAATTCAATCATATTTATTTGCTTATAAAAATATAAATAATATTAATTTTTATTAAATGAACCTAATGATAAAAAAATATTATTTTACTGAAGTATATGATCGATACGGATGAAACATGTTGTCCGACGATGATGATTGTAGCGTGTCGAGATGTGATCCGAAACAGTGTCGGTGTTGGGTGGTTGATCTAAGTCAAGAGGATAGGACTTTGTACGGTGATTGAGGCGGAAATATGAGGAGTTTACGAGGACTTGCGACGTGCTTAGACGATGGGTGAACATCGTATAATAATGGAATCAGATAGCTTGGAGGCAACATGGATGTTGTATGATATTTTAACATGGAGAAGGTAGTTTACAATAAGATTTAAACTGTGATTGCAGTTACATTTTAAGTTATGATATATTTATCATTTATACGATAATAGTGTATACTATTAATTTATTACAGTCATTGTGAATATCACAGTTATATAACATTAGTTTTGAAAGGTATTTTTACTGTTATATAACGACCATTATTTCAATAATAAATCGTTATTTAAATCTCTAATTCACATGTTTATAACACATAATGTGTCTCTTAAATCAGTCGTGCCTGATAGTTAAGCATGCATGGCAACCTTCGGATGATACAAATAAATTTTTGTTTCTATCATTACCGACTGTAATTCTGTCAATTTTTACCGATAATAATTTATGTGTATCTTAGATCAGTCTTTGATTTTCTTTCTTTGTATGCATAAAAAATATACATATTAAAAAATTATTTTATTATTTTATCAAATAATAACTCTCGTAGGATTAATGACTATACTGTAAGTGTTTATTTTTGAAAGAAATTGTATAGTTGATTGTTATTAATAAGAAATAATTAATCCTATAATGCATAACAAAATATAAAATAGGAAAGATGAAAATAGATGCAACCATTTATAAGAAAAATAAAATTGATAATTTTATTAAATATTAAAAATTAAAATTACTATTATATCAATTAAATATAAACCGTTAATGGTTTAAAATGATTTAAGAATTAGTGACCGGAATAGTATTAGTAACTGAATAGAAAAAAATTATTCGGTGTCCAAAATAAAAGTAGAATAATAGTTTAGTGACCGTTGACATAAATTTACCAAAGTAGTCTTGAGTGCCTCCAAACCCCAAGGTTTAAAGAAACCAAATTTCGTCCGCCGGAGACGCCGCGTTTGGAGAAAGCAAGAAGAAAATGATACCTGAGCAATGGGCTTCTCCTTGTGGAAATCAATGCACTCACAAATACGCTGCTCTCATGCAAATTCCCTGTATTACTTCTTTATTCCCTTCAATTCTTTATTAATTTGGGGCTGGCACCGATTTAATAGATCTTAGCATTCTGTGTATTCGTTATAATTGATTGCATTTCAAGCTTCTTCCTTCAAGATCAAGGTTCCATCGTTTTTTTTTGTGGATCTTGGTATTACATTGCTTTATTTGTACGGATTGAGAGTGCTTTTCTCCAAATGTTTTTTAATGGATACTCTACCTCTGTTGCAAGTTTTGGATGTTGATTTATAATAATGTAAGCTATAAATTGGCAATCAATTTCCCACAATTTGTGCATTTGTGTAACGAGGTGTTCAAATTATTTTGTTTACTTGCTTACATGATAAATTTGGGATTTTCTTCATTTTAATTTCTGCCTATTTTTTAATTATGTCAGCAATCTATTTGTATGTCAGCAATCTATGAACCCTACTAACAATCCCAAATTCTTGTAGGGAGAGTGTTCTGCAAAAAAGGGTGTAGTGCGGATGGAGAGACATGGGAAGAATGTAAGCAGTTTTGTATTGATCGTTGCTTTTGATTTAAAAACCGTTGTATGTTCTTCGAATCTGATTTAATCAGTCTTTTGATGTTTATAGTGTTATAATACACCGGGGAAACAGTATATCTTTTAAAGCTGATTATATCTCTTGTTTTACGATTACGAGCGTTTCAGGTTTATCAGAGTGTGATGAGATATGCTATAAGGATCCTGTATTAAAGGACCAGAAATGGAGTGCTTACATGGATCGCTCCCCTGGAGCTACCAATTACTCTCAGTACTTAATCTTATAGCCATTTTTTATCCTATTTTCTCACCTGTAATGACCCTAATTTTTTTTTCATTTGTTTCGTACTTTTTCATGTCTGATATGGTGAATTTGCTGCTTACTTGGTATGAGCTGCTTTATGTTTTTCATGTTTGAAAGAACAAACCTCTAAAAGTCTGTTGTTACGCAAATTTAGTCAACTTATTTTCTCTTTAGAAATCTAGTGCTGTCCTTTAGGAAAAGTTTTTAGTACCTTTTGAGTTTGGGGTTCATTTCAGTTATTCATAATAGATTATTTACACTGGTTTGCAATTGCTTTTTAGTGTTAGATTGAGGCAATGAAGAACTTAGTCTTTTTGTGTATCAAAGGTATAATATGCTCCCGTAAGTGCTTTTACGGTGCTCGGGAGTCAATAACCTGTGATGATACTTGGTTATATTCAGAATGTTCTTGGGATTGCTATGAATCAAACGAAACCTGATACATACACATACTTGAAATTATCGCAAAAAAGGTAAAATCCATTACAAACGACATAACTTTCCCTATAGCGCCCCAAGGTATTGTCTCTGTGCTAGTAAAGCTAGATCCCCTTGTTGTCGTGCTTCTAGACTCATAAAAGGGGATATGCTTTTGCCTTTTGCAAGTTCATGTCAGAAAAGATGAGCACCTTTGTCACATGGAAGCTTTCTTGAGAGTTGGCTTGTTCTGTTATCCTGATTATAGCTTGCTTAATATGGCACTTCCAAAGAAATTAAAGGTGAAAGTGCTGTTTGAAGAACTGTAATACTCTTATTTTGCGAAGATTCATATGACTCGGAATGTGTTCTTCAAACATCTCGTAATTCAAAGCATAAGGATGTATGAAATTCATAAAAAAAGATATGAGTGAGAGAGAGAAAGGGAGAGTGAGAGAGAGTGCCATAGGCGGCCAGTCCTCCGGTGAGGAATGGACGGCGTTTGTCAACTTTCTGAGTAAGAGGGTAACTTGGCGAACACTAAAGGAAATCTTTCAACAACATGGTGTTATTAGGGTCTACATTCCGAGTAGCTCCACCAAGCAGAATTATAGGAACTACACGTTTGCTTTCGTTCAGTTTGAGAAGGAAGATGGGTTGATGAAAGCGATAGCAAATTTGAATGGTATTTGGATAGATGGTAAGAAAGTCTCAGTTGGTGTAGCTAAGTACCAGAAGCAGAGGTCCAGGCAAGAGGATAATAGAGATGTCAGAAGGGTAGAAGGTAAATGGAAAATAGGAACGACTTTGAGAAGAAGATCAAGGTCAGTGTCGATCAGCAAATTGAGGGATGAAAGAACATATAAGGATGTGCTGGTCTCTTATGACGAGCAAAGGGAAGTTCAGGGGAACAAAGAGTTTAAGGAGGGTCGTCCAGGAGAGAAAGAAGGACTGAGAAATGTATGGGAGATGCATATCCCATTAGATGAGTATGATTGGGTTAAAAGATCATTGACTGGAATTATAAAATCCCAGTTTGATCTGGAATTAGTGGAGAAGGGGCTGGCTAGTGATGGAATCATAGTCAGGGGAGCTAAATGGGGTTATACATGGAACTCTTGTATCTTAACTTTCGACTCAGTAGAAGAATTAGAAAAAGCAAGGACGAGCAGAGGGGAGGAACTGTTGTTCTGGTTTGATTGGCTTGATCCGCTTATGAGCGAAGAAGGTGTTCCGTTGGCTTTTTGCTCAGTTGAACTGGTTGGAATCCCTTTATTATGTTGGAACGAATCTTTCTTGGAAAAGTTACTTTCAAAGTGGGGGAAGTTGGTCTGTATTCACGAGTCGACAATCAAAAGGGAGGATATGGCGGTGGCAAGAGCTCTACTGAAGGTGGCCAGTCCGTTCGACATACAAGAATTTGTTAATATGGGTTCGTATGGGCGTTCTTTCAAGGTTAAAATTAACTTGGGATCGGTTAGTATTAAACAGGAAAGCTTTGCAGTTAAAAAATCTATGGTGGCCGGAGATGGTGTGTACAGTAACGACGCTCAACCTGAGAAGGAAGATGATAACCATTCAGTTGGAGTTGGTAAGCTGGACTTGATAGCTAAGGATTCTAGGGATACATATGTCAGAGGGTTGGTAGGGGAAAACTATACATCTATGGTAGGCGGCAAAGGTGAAGAGCATTTATTGTCACAGGAACTACAAAGTCAAAATAGTGGTGCTATGATGTCAGAATTACCAGATGGGATTTTGAATTTAAAAGGGGATTATCGAGGGCTGGGTTTAAGAGATGATTTTATAGTTGAAAGTGTGGCAGCCCAATCTGTGGATTCGAGTGAGGACCACCCAATTTCTTTTATTGGGCCTGGGGTTAATCAAACCAATTTGGGGTTTGGTAAGGGGAATGAATCCCGGTTGGAAACTTTGGTGGAGCCGCAACAATCTGGTTCGGATAAATCAAATGTGCAAAAAAAGGCTAATGATCCTTCTTATCTATTCCCAAAGGCAATTCCTGGTGGGGTAGTCGTTAGGTTACAGCCAGTACATAGAGAAGATTCTAACAAATCCAATGAGGTTTTGATTAATGAAGGAACATTCCTGAACAAAGAAGCTAGTAGTGAGGAAGGTATAGAAGAGGTTAGGGAAGAAAAGTCGATGCACATGAATCAAGAGAGTGGTTGTTATAAGGAGTCTCATACTATTGGCCTTAGTAGCTGGAGTCCTTTCAATCACCTGCCTAGGAGTCTGCATTTGGGAGGGTGGAAGAGAGGGCCTGTCTCCAGAGTGTATAGAAGATCCAGAGGTAGAAAGGTGTGGTTTAATCCACGCAGAGAAAATGGTTCAATGTTTCCACTGGAGGTGTCTGATCACAATAGGTCTAGAAATATTCCTACCTCGAGTATTTTACCTATTACCAATATATCGGGGAGAAGCCCGATTGAGACCCAGGATGATGATGGTTCTAGTCAGAAAGCAGATGCAGTTCGGTCACAGCTTCCTCGGGGAGATGGTGAGGGTGTTAAAGGGAATAAGCATGGATCAGAAGCAAGGACTGGTATTAGAAGAAAGAAAAGGATTCTGATTAGGGAAGCACTGGACGTGGCTAGTATCCCTACTGTGTATTCTCCAAATTTTTCCTTATTTTTAGAAGAAGCGCTGGCTACATGGGAAGTCAGTAAATTGCTTGGGATCTCATTCAAAGAGGGGAAGAAAGCCTTTTTGGATAAAATAATTAATATGGAGAAAGGTTTGGCTGATTGTGGGGAAGGGGTGGTTTCGGGGGAGTAGGGATCTCTCGGCTACTTTGCTTTGAGGTTTTGTTTCCATAGATATATACATGGTAAAGATGAAGATTATTTCTTGGAACATAAGGGGTATCCGAAAAAAGGAAAAATCTAGAGCAGTAGCTACTATGGTCAGGAATTATAAACCAGGCATTCTTCTCATTCAAGAAACAAAGCTGGAAAAATGTTCTCAGGCTATTAGGAGAAGGATAGGTGGAAGTATTCTTAATAGTTGGACTGTTGTTCCAGCTGTGGGGTCTGCAGGAGGTTTAATGGTGTTGTGGAATGATAAGGATTTTGAAGTTACAAATAGTCATTTAAGCAGCAGGTTCATAGCTGTCTTTGGAAGTTTTAAGAATTCATGTGATAAATGTGTGATTATTAATGTATATGGTCCAAGTATTGATGCTGAAAAGGAGGATTTTTTCAGGGAATTGCTGAATTTTGTCACTGCTCAAACAGTATCAGTTTGCATTGGGGGTGATTTTAATGTGTATTTTGATCCGACAGAGAAGATAGGAATGTCACAAAATTGGTTTTCTATAGCTATTCTAAGAAATTTCCTGAATCATACTAATTTAATCGATCTACCTATGGTTGGGGGAAGGTTCACTTGGTGTAATAATAGAGAAGCCTCTACTTGGGTCAGATTGGATAGGTTCCTAATTTCTGGGGATTTTCTGATAAGTTTTCCTAATGTTCTGCAAAGCCTGTTACCGAGATCTTTATCTGATCATAATCCCGTTTGTTTGGAGGAAAAAACTGTTGATTGGGGCCCCAAACCATTCAGATTTTTTAACTATCTTCTAGAGGAAAAAGGGTTTGAGGATATAGTTAAATCATCCATGGATGTTTCGAGAGGGGAGTAGAAGGAGTAGGGGCATTTTCAGCATTCTTCAAGAAACTAAAATAGCGATCAGAAGTTGGTCGGGCAGAAAGTTCAATGGAATTTCTGAGTCCATAGCAGATCTGGAATTGAAGATAAATAATCTTGAGTTTAAAGCTCAAGCTGGGGACCTCTGCCAACAGGACTGGGGGCATCTGCTGCAGTTCAGATCGGATCTATGGAGGTTGTATAGGATTGAAGAAAGCATCTGGTTTCAGAAATCAAGGGCGAAATGGATTAAAGATGGAGATAGAAACACTAGATTTTTTCATTTAACTGCTCTAAACAGGAGTAGGAGAAATGAAATTACTAGTTTGAAGATCAATGGTTCTGAAGTTGTAGATCCGCAATCTATTAAGTTGCATATTGCGGCCTTTTTTAAGGAATCCTATAGTTCTATGTCAACGCTGGGTGTAGAGGATTTATCCCTGGAGTTTGCTATGCTATCAGAGTTCCAATCTTTAAAACTTGAGGAGCAGTTCACGGAACAAGAATATGGCAAGCGATAGCTTCTTCGGACAGTTCTAAAGCACCAGGACCGGATGGCTTTACCATGGGCTTCTTCAAGAAATGTTGGTCGGGTTTAAAGGAACATGTATTGAAGTTTTTCCAGGATTTTTTCAGAGGTAGAAAATGGGAACACGGAGTTAATCACGCGTTTATTACACTCATTCCGAAGAAGACTAATCCGGAAAGTGTGGAGGATTTTAGACCAATCAGCCTTGTAGGTAGTTTATACAAGATTCTCTCAAAAGTATTATCTAAAAGGTTGAGTGGCTGTGTTGGCGACATAATAAGTCAATCCCAATTTGCATTTATTCCGGGGAGACAGTTATTGGATTGCGCCTTCATTGCGAACGAAGGTATTGATTTCTGGAGAAAACAAGGACTGCAAGGGGTAGTTTTTAAAGTTGACTTCCGAAGAGCATACGACACTGTGGAATGGCCTATTTTGTTTAGAGCAATGAAAGAAATGGGATTTGGAAACAGATGGTCATCGTGGATTACTCAATGTCTGTCTACAGCCTCTATTTCGATTCTTGTTAACGGGTCTCCTTCTGAGGAGTTTGCAATGGAAAAAGGTCTTAGACAAGGCTGCAGTCTTTCTCCACTTTTGTTCAACATTATAGGCGAGATGTTACATTTGATGCTTTCTAAAGCAATCGAGAGGGGTTTATTCCAGGGTATTATTATGGGGAATTCTGAAAATTCTACCAGGCTGTCCCATCTACAATTCGCCGATGATTTAATAATTTTTTGTCAAGCCTCCATTAATCAGATCAAGAATGTAAAAAGGGTGCTGAGGATCTTTAGCATTATGACAGGTTTACACCTCAATTTAGCAAAGAGTAAGCTGTTCGGTATCAATTTGGAAGAGGGAGTGTTATCGGATTGGGCAGAACAAGTGGGCTGTTCGGTTGGTTTTCTACCTACAGAATACTTGGGACTTCCCTTGGGAGCAAGGAAAAACACAGAGGCTCTATGGGATCCGGTCTTTAAGAATTTTAGTTCCAAACTTGCGGGGTGGAAAGCGTCTTGTCTGTCTTTGGCTGGGAGGACAGTCCTGTTGAAGTCGGTGCTAACCTCTTTGCCGATTTTCTTTCTATCTCTTTTCAAAATGCCGTGCAATATCGGAAAGAAGCTTAATTCTTTAATGGCTAACTTTCTTTGGGGTGAGAAGGGGGATAAGCGGAGGATTCACTGGGTAAATTGGAACACGGTTTGCAGGCCTTTGAACTGTGGTGGACTAGGTGTCCTTGATTTGAATCTTACTAACCGGGCTTTACTAGGCAAGTGGGTGTGGAAATTTGCCAATGACAAAAACTCTCTCTGGAAATCGGTGTTGTGTAGTAAGCAAAAGATGAGTTGGAACACTATGTCTATTGGAAAGGTTACTTCTCCGAAATCTTCATGGATCTTGAGAGGCATTGCTAATAATTTTTCTAAGAATGATTCGGTAGGGAACTTTCTTAGATTGAATTCGAAGCTGCAAGTGGGTAATGGGAAATCAATTTCTTTTTGGAATGATGTTTGGGCGGATGAGGTCCCTCTAAAAATACTTTTTCCTAGAATCTACGTGCTTTCCATTAATAAAGGGGGGGAGATTGTTGAGTTTGGCAGCTATGGACCGAGTGGTTGGGAGTGGAATGTCCAAACTAGAAGGAATCTGAGTGATTGGGAATTGGACCAGTGGTTAGCTTTGATGATAAAAATTAAGGATGTCAAACTGTCAGAGCTGGTGGAGGACTCTCTTTCTTGGTCTGCTAGTGGAGATGGACTGTTTTCGGTTAAATCATGCAGGGAAAACATTGGCTCGGAGGTAGGGAGTAATGATGTGTGGCTACAAGGAGTTTGGAAGGGTTTGGCTCCACCGAGAGTGGAAGCTTTTCTGTGGCAACTGGCACATCAGAAATTGGCAGTTAAGGCTGAGTTGGTTAAGAGAGGAGTTTCTTTAGGGGAGGATATACAGTGTCCTTTCTGCAAGATTCACGAGGAAACAGTTCAACACTTATTTATTTCCTGTTTTGTTGCTTGGAAGTTGTGGAATAAAATAGCTAGCTTCTGGGATATTTTGTTTGTTCTTCCTCAAGACCCTCCTGCTTTGCTTAGTTCCTGGTGTGATTTGAGGGGAAACTCGACGATATGGAAGTTTATTCCAGGTGTTATCTTCTGGTCAATCTGGAAAGCCAGGAATGCTATAGTGTTCGAAGGTTCTAACCTGGACAGCATGTCTTTGTTCTTTACAGTTAGATTCAGGTTATCAAAATGGTTTTTAGCAAAGTTTCCTATGGTTAATATTCAGGAGGATTTGCTGATTGGTAATCCATCTCTAGCAGATGGGTTTTCGTTAACTTTAGACAGAGTTGGTCATAACCTGCGTTGGTTTCCCCCCCCTGTTGATTTTCTTAAGATGAACGTTGATGGTGCTGTTAGGCTTGGAGGCTCGGGTGGAGGCATAGGAGGTATATTGAGAGATTCGGAGTGTTGCACGCTTTTGACTTTTTCAGAGAAGGTGGACCAAGTTACTCCTCCGCTAGCTGAATTAAAGGCTATTAAAAGGGTATTGAAATTTTTCTGGCTTCAGTTTGGGTTTCGGTTGGAAGATTGATTGTTGAGAGTGATTGCAAGTCGGTAGTGGAATGGATTAAATCACCGGCTTTGGCTCCTGTTTTTTACTTGTCTTTGGTTAATCAGATTTTGACTCTTTCAAATGGCAAGGTTCATTCAGTGAGGTGGATTCCAAGAGCGAGCAATGGGAGGCTGATAGCTTAGCTAAGAAAGGGATAGGTTGACTGTAAGGACCTGTTACTGGATTTTCTGGTCCAGCGATATGGGCTATTATAAAATTGTTGTTAAGTTTTATGGGATGTATTGTGATGTAGTGTTTAAATCTTATGTAAGATTATATTATCAATAAAGTTCTTAAGGCACTCTTTTCCTCCTTCCGCTGATTAAGGAGCTTATCACTAAGTTCCTTTAATCAAGAAGGGGGTTTTTAGCGAGGCCTTCCATTCTTATCAAAAAAAAAAGCATAAGGATGTATGTGCAGTGCAACTGGGTAAATTATAGGAATTCGTAATTCGAATCAGTGAAATAAGCTATACTTTTGGTCAAATATTATACTATTAAATTCATCGTTGATTTTTTTATCATACAGGAATGCTTCAATGCTTGTGTAGCTGGATGTGGTTATAAGGTTGGTCTGAGGCCGTGAAATTTAAAGGGCTTATCATTTGCTTTCTTCACCTACGATTCATCCCCAATTTCATGTTTCTTTACGTATTGCAGTTTGAAATATGTAAAGAGATAGTCGCGCAAGTCAGACCAAGACCATTGCCACCCAGTCCTCATCCAGTGGTGAAACCGCCCCCATCCACTACACCTGATGAACGTGCCGAAGATGTACCAAGTACTTCAGCATAAAATCAGGTGAAAAATAAAATCCGATATAATCTTTATTCGCTGGGTAGCATGCTAGGAGAAATTCATCATGTTTCTGACATGCTACTACTGATCGATGTAGTCTGGGGCCGTTTCGGTGAAGAAACATTTTTATTTTCTTCTGTAGTTTGCCCCTCGTCAGGTGCCACCATGTTTAATCCTTCAAAACATTTCTGCTAACGAATACGGTAAGACGATGTACGCTCCCGATTTCGTTAATCATGCCACATGGAAAGCGTTTTGAGATTTGATTATCTGGGAATTTTCATATCAATCTATGGATATCACGTTAACGAACATTCATCTGTGTATTACTCAAGAATGTCATCAAACATCAACTAATTCATGGCTCTATAACTTATCCATACAATCATTTTATTAGCAATAAATTATTCAGTATCAACTAGCATCATATAATAATCAATAACAATATTTGGTATCACATAATGTCAAATTTCATAAATAATATCTATAATTGGTATCATCTAACATCAAGTATATATATAATATCTATATATGATATCACTAAGTATCATGTATTATATATAGCATTTACACTAGATATCACTAAATAATAAGTATCAATAATAGAGGTGATAACCCAATATCACTAAATAATCAAATAATATTCTACCATTCATAGATATAAACTATACTTACCTAGTATCACTAAGCATCATGATACGAAATCATAGATATTCAAATAGTCTATTATCATACATGATCATCCACATATAGATAGGTGCTCATAAATCATACCTATTATCTATCGCTCTTTAAGACGAATGAATGTAGCTTGATTACATAGTCAGAACATTTATACATTAAATAGACACCCATCTTTTTACATAATTCACGATACAACTTATTCTCAATGTAGTTCGCTTCCTCTCTTAATAATGTTATACATAAGAGTATAATCTTTTAGTAGATTATGAGTCTTAGAATGCTAAAACAATTTCCTACACGGTTGCGTTCAATGGCAACGGGAGCAACTCTTTCACCCCCAGCGCGCGGCCTAAGACAGGCAGACCCATTCAGCCCATACTACTTTTGCGTTGAAGGTCTATCTACGGCATTCTATTTGGTGAAGCTTCAATATATGTGGCCTCTAATATCAAGGAAGTTGTATCAACATATGATAGCATTTCTAGTCAAAAAATTAATTTTGACAAACCTCTAATTTAATTTAGTAGCAATGTTGAAAGAATCACAAAATAAGCTATTGGAACTTTATTGGGGGTTAGCATATAATCTAATCCCAAGAAATACCAACGACAAAAGAAAAGAGCATTTACTGGAACCCCGTATAAAATGCACTCTCATATTGAAGTATCCCCTGAAGTAAAGATCACAATCTGGAGATTAAGCGTTTTGGCTTTACCCTTTTTTTTAACAGTATAAAGTGTTTATCATATAGTATCTATACAACTACAACTACTACAACCTAAGACCTCAAAAAAATAGTCTAAGATAATTATAATATAATAATTATACAAATACAACTACTTGAACTCAAAAGGAGAATAACAATACATTTAATCGATCAATGTGATCATACCCTTTCATCTTTCTAACTGATCAATAATTTGTTCAAAAAATAAAAATTTCATAAAAAAAATTATTTCAATTGGTTGATAATTTTTTAAGGTAAAGTATATAAACGGTCACTAAACTTTTCAGGTGCTTGCATTTAGGTCCCCGACTTTTAAAACTTGTAACATAGTCATCAATTACATTCTAAACCCTAAATTCCAAAATACTTAAATTACATTCTAAACCTAAAATTCCAAAAATACATCAATTACATGCTCAACCCCAAATTCATAATCTATTCTCAAAATCTACCATATCAAACTGAACTTGAAACATCAACCCTAAATGTTAAATTTCCCCACCAATTAACCCAACATAACCAACAACAAAAAAATCCTCAAACAAACCACCCAAATCACTCGCTCAAGCCTTTTTCCTCTCTCCATGGTTCTCATCTTCCTTAGCAAACCAACAATAGTATGTGAATGTGGATTCAAAAGGGATCATACCAAACAAAGAAATTATAATTTCCCCTAGATCTCCCATAATTAACGCATCCAAAAAATCTCCTTCCAACATTCTTATTCGTCCAAGTTGTGCGTAAAATAATTGACATTCCAAAAAACAAGTTGGGATTGCATTTGGTAATTTATCCATTGCTTGCAATTGTTGACCAAACAAAGAGAAAAAGATGAATTTTTGTTTTTAGGGTTTAATGTTTCAATTTGGGGGAACAAAATCAAGTTTGCTATTATTAGTATGATTTAATTGAGGTTTTATTCAACTACAAACGGTTTCCTCACATGCCACATCATCTTCTACTGACGGCAATAAAACGGACGGTTACATCACACATTCTAAACGAACTAAATGTTTGATGACCATCATCTTCTACTGACGGCAATAAAACGGACGGTTACATCACACATTCTAAACGAACTAAATGTTTGATGACTTTGTTGCAAAATTTAAAAGTTGAAAAACCTAAATACAAGCGCCTAAAAAGTTAAATATGCTTTACCCAAATTTTTATTGGTCCGAAATGCCATTGATTTTATACATCGTTACTCGCTTAAGCACTAAAAGGGCCAAAATAAAATCCGAGTCATATTTTACAAAACAAATTAAACCTTATTCGACTCTGGATAAATAGGCCAATGCTATTACAAAACATATCTAAAATAATAATAATAAAAACTTATATTTTGCCTCAACAACTTATATTGCACGAGATATAAATGTAAACAAGATTTCATATAATTTACAAATAAAAATTTTAATTTCAAAACTTCAAATTACATCCAAAACAGAGAACAAACCTTTTCCGATATTATTTGTTTTTTTTTGGTTATCCACGATATCTAAACCCAAAATCACTTAAAAACGACAATCGATCTCCCTACTACTCAACTCTAACATCACATGAAAACGAAAATCGGACTCCATACCATTCGACTCAACGTTAGTAATCATGAAGATTTAGGTGCCATCAAGGGAAAAGAAAAAAAGGGAACCTTTACTCCGTACGCAAAAACGACACGAATATGACGCAATACGAATACGAGAACTGTTTATCCTTCAAACAAGAAAACTGTAAAAGAAAGGGAAGTGAAAACAAACGTGGGTGATGGGACAAGGTTCGTGCTTAAACAACAGTAACAGAACAACTGATCGTGTCTTTGACACAGTCATAAAACATGCAACATGTTGTTCAGCCTCCATTTTCAAGGGATTCAATGCCACAGGAAAGGACTTGAAATTGTTTTTTTTTTCTTTAATCATCCAACATTAGACTATACAATCATGTACAAATATACCAAATAAACTAACCTCGACTTCACCACGGATCCATAATTACTCGGGGCATGGTTTTTCTTCGGGTGAGAAGTGGGAAGAAACCACTGCAGCACTAGCTTATCTAAATTCACCGAATCAGAGTGATTCGGTCTTTTATGTAATCGACGAGGAAACAAAAAGTCTATAATTAGATCACCGAGAAGATAATTCAGAATATACTTATATCACCTTAGATGGGAATCATAAGTATCAAAAATGGTATCAGGGACAATCAGTGGCAACTTATCAATATACATGAAAAGCCTTCTAAGATTCTCCCTTATCACCGTGGCCATGTCGATTATATCCCTGTTGTCTGTATAAACCCAGAGATCCCCGGAATTAACTCTCTTAAGGCTATCTCGGCAGAAGGGGCATGACTGTGACCTAGCTCGCCTGCAATTCATTGTAACATATACTATCGTAAAAAACAATATATTATCGTCCAGGGGAAATAGTGAAGCAGGAAACTAGCACTTATCCACTGTTATTTAGACTTATGCGTCAGACACAGATACTTTAAGAAAAATGAAAGGTTGGAGGAACAAAGCTTATAAACCATCATGATTTTAAAGCACCCGCCATTGCAAAATCATTACAAATAAGTTAACCAATATCTTATTACGGACAATAATACATTTCAGTTGTTCAGAACTTTGAACCTTCCAGAAAAGGTGACGATCGGCAACCATTGAACAATCTGGGAAGCATATATAGCAAATTGAGAATTAAGCAAGAAAGTTTACTGGATTCTTACTCCAGAACACTAATCATGTTAAATTCAATGGTGCTCCCTCATATTTAAAGTGGAGTGAAAAATCATCTTTAGAAACCTCAGACCAGTCAGCATCCCTTTATAGCTGAACCACAAACAGCGAGGTACCAGTCTCAGTGTTTTACTTATGTGTTAAAGCAATTTGCCTAACCCGAGACGCCTTACTGAAGAGATGACATCACCGGTTTCCAAACCCAATGATTCCTAGATGGAGGATACAGATAAAGTTTATATCTGAAGTTTGAAATCAAGTATGATGTTGAAGTCGAGAAACTAGATAGAAGACCCGATCACCTGAGAACACTCAAAAGCATCTGGGGCCAACCGGACAACATGCATGGTTCCATCTTACAAAGATGTAAAGAGAACATGATAATCACCATTCTAAATGCTGCATCATCATAAGCTTTTTAAACGATAAGTCCGAAGGATTCAATTCCATCATCATGCTTTAAATTGCATTTGAAGCAACACATCTACCGGTCACTTTGCAAATTCTATTAGTTTATCCTCCATCACTTCATGGGTTCCATTTGTAAAACACATATCAAGCTAGGTTATTAATGCAAAACAACAAACCTATCAATATCATAGAGAGGCTAATTTCTATGCTGTATATATTAATGGGGAGCCGATACTGTAGTACTAAAGACTCTTGGCATATAAAAACAGAACTTTAAAGGATATATGCATAGCTGATAATTTAACAAAAATCATATAAAGTATACAAAGCGAAAGATAGATGGGAAAGGGGACGCAGGGCAGGAGAGAAAGAATACCACTCGTGGTAACACTTCAAGCACATAGCATGGTTGCAATTTGGCAACACAATTTTACTGTTAATCTCCATGCATATTCCACATTCTTCTTCTCTTTCAATATCAACATTATTAAGCTGCTTGTACTCTTCATCGTCTCGTCTTCGGTACCTTTCCATACACACTGCTTTCTGTTTTTTATCTTCGGTATCATTGACACCACTCTGAAGTTGCAGTAAAGAGGGATAGATAACAGCTGGACACGGTACAAAATCAGAAGCATTAGGATAACCCGAAATAAGAACTACATTCTATAAGTGAACCAGAACACACAGATCGAGGAAGATACCATAGAATTCTCTTATGCTAGCTTTCCTTTCATGCGTAGACATGGTGGTAGTTCCATCCACATAAACCTGAAAAATGTGATACAACAGCAAAATCAGCTAACGTCCCTTATTGTGATACAAGTTAAACCCAAAGTAACGAAATATAACCTTGTAAATTAGTATCCTTAACAGCCCCAATGCTCCGGCAAGGTGACAGTCAGTCCACTGCACCAAAAACAGGAAGAGGTGTGCGGCTGGACTGTAAGACAATCTCATTTGAAGGCATGCACCATCGTACTCCCTAGGAAAATCCGAAGCCCTGTAGTTTCCATTACAAAAAGAGCATTTACACAGAATGAGAACATAGAGATAATACTAACCAATAGGGTCAAAAACATATCGTCACACTAACACCCACAGCTGCAAAGGGAATCATACAGACTTATTGAAAAGAACTAATTGCAAAACAACTTTAACAACTTTTGGGGGCTTTGCTTCAGCAAATCACAAAGAAATCATCTCTCAATGGATCAGTTTAACAACCCAAAAGGCATAAATGATGGTGTATATATATATATAGATATTAAAGAATCAAAACAATTACAAATGCCTTATTGAGCAAGGACCAACCATTGATGAGTGATGAGTGACACTTATACTGAAGGGGACGGGTGGGGCGATTGCCCCTGAAAATTCCAAATTAACATATATTTTAAATATTTTCTTTGTCCTTTCAATTGGTAATCTGTTTTCGAATTTTATAAATTTACCTCTTCTAAAATTTTAAAAATTCGCCCCTAACATAAATTTGTCACTCTCTGAGCAGAGGGATGAAAAAGATGAAAAAACATTAGTGACAGCAGTACAATCAAGTGGAACCCATTGGTCACGTGAAATCTGATGGAATAGATCTATCAAGATAACGAAAAAATGCCCCACAAGACACATGCAAACTTGCAATCTTTGAAAAGAATCCTCAAAGCTCTAGCTTTGCTCTAACATTTCCAAAGAAGAAAAATGTTTATAAACAAAAATGGCAGTCATAATTAAGATACCCCATATCTAGGAGGGGAAAACTGTCAGTGCAAAAAACCGACTCAACCTAATATAAACAGAAAAAATATTAAATGCATTGCTGACCAAAATAGGCTGAAGGAAATAAATTAAACCTACTATGGAAAATGTCCAACACCCATTTTTTTCTGAAAAAAAGGCAAAGAATCAAACATGGGAGGGTGAAACTGAAGCGGAAGAACTTTGGGCTTAAGTTTTTTTAAAAAGAAAATATTAGAAAGTCAAAATGGAAAGAAATTTTTTTATATGGAAATGATGATAACATTTTGCTGGACAAGTAAAATATGATTCACAATCATAATCAGAGAACCAGTTTTAAAAAAACAGGGGAAAAAAGCTTCAAGCTTTGTGAACAGTAACATTCATTTCAAACAAAAGCATCATCGAAAACAAGAACCCAAAACCCAGATTTTTATTATGATTAAGGAAACTTACAAAGTATTGGCATGTTGGATATCAGCTTCAATCACTTTAAGAGAGTCCTTGAAAGACTTTCTCATGGAACCTATGTACATATCTCCCAGCAACCCCCAAAAAATCCCAAATTACAATAAATCCTCCCCCCAAAAAATCAGCCAAAACCCCCTAATTTCCTTCTCCAAACAACCTTTTTTCTTCTTTTTGCGATAAGTCTTTGGGGTCAGTCCCTCGGTCGGAGAAGAACAAGTTTCAGTTTTCTCTCTCTTTTGGTGGATGGCGGTGACACTTTACTTTCTACTCTCATCTTGAATGTGAAGGCGAGAGAGAGAGAGAGAGAGAGAGAGAGATAAAAATAATAATTTAAATTCGGGTAAACTACACGTTTAGCACTCTATTTTTTATTTTATTTTAGTTAGTTAACTATTTTTTTGTTACAAATTCATAATTAACATTTAATTTTAATTGCACAAAGCGATCTTGGTAGTAAAAAAATTGTTATTATTCCGTGAGATCACATATTTGAGTATCATGAAAGTCAGTGGTATGAACAATCAATGTCAAATGGTAGACCAAAATAAAACTAAGACTAAACTAAATATTATGTATGGTATTGAAATAAAAAAATAGTTAGGCAACAAAAACAGAACAAAGGTGATAGTTGGGGAATTAAGCTTGTAGTTTACCCATTAAATTAAGGAAAAGGAGATGAGAATAAATTATTTTCCTTTTTAAAATTATGAAATGACATTATATTGTATTATTATGTTCAATTTTTTTTATCATGCATGTTATTATATTCAAAGAACTTATCTAAAACTAATTTAATACTTTGATAAAGGAAAAAACTTATTTAATATGGATTAAAGTAGAATGGTCTAAAGTTGGAAGGTATGGCTGCTCCATTGTTGGATTATTTATGGACCTTTTTGTTTTTCTTTTTTGGAATTGAGTTTTCATAAGCAACTTCTCCACCATTTCCCATTTTGAAAATGAAATTATATATCGGGTAAACAAATTATTTATTATTTAAATTATTAGTTTTGATTTATATTAATAATTAAATTTTTATTTTTTTTAAATGATATCTAACATTTTATTTTTATTTTATTTTAGTACCCACTGTAAAAAAACTTAATAGAAGGACTCATTAGCCTTCACAGTTGTCGATCGATGAAGCCCAAATTTTCGAGCTATGTTTTACAGGGAAACACTTCAATCTCCCCAAATCGACGATGAACTCTTCGATTTCTTCATCCTTCGATCTCCATAGTTCATCGGCTGATGGGCTTGAAACTGGACTATGTTGGTCGATTCATCATACTCTCGTGGTCCACTGCTTAGAATAGTCGTCCGTCCACCAGAGCTATACCACGTCAGCCCGTTCATTAAGTTTTTAACGTTGGTGTACTAAATGAAACAAAAAATAAACGTTAAATATGGTTTTGAAAAAATAAATGTTTAGATACTAAAACGAACCAAAATTAATAGTTTATATACCGATAGCTAGCGTAGTTTATCATTATATATATTTTTCATTTTATCCCTTTAAAAATTTATTTTTAATCTAACATCATTTTATGATTAATTCTAAAATAATATTATTTTATGTATAGTGAAATAAAGACACACCTAAATAATATTTTTTTATGTTACGAAAAATAGTGATATATCCAAATGACATGTTTTTGTGTCTTGTAAAATAAAAGTGCGTAAAATCAATTATGTCTTTATCGTACATGGCACAAAAGGTCAGATCAAATTGCATGGTTGAAGGCTTGTGAAGGATGACTTAGGGCTTCAGTTTAAGAGGGTGAGCATGGAGATTTTCGAGGGTAAAGGGGCACGAGTCTGCACAGCAAGGGGCTATCGGGTTCACTGGAGCACCTTCAGAATTTTGCTATTCTAACAAAGCGACCCGTCGGCTACATTCGGTTTGATAATCAATCTTAATAACTTGATCAATACTCTCTCCAATTTTTGTAATGAAGCTTCTCTGGTAACGGGTAATCCACAAACTTGGTAATTGAATTCAAACGACAACCTTTCTGCTGGGGTGTGGTTGGGAAGTGGAGAAATCAGGCATCAATGGTTCCACGGTTAAATAATGTCCAGAGATCGTCCATGGATCGTCAATAAGAACTTTGAGATAGTCTGCATGAGTATGAAAGGCAATTAAGAAATATTCATTCTCAATATCCATAAAGCGAATAGGTTGAGATGGCTTCCAAAGGTCATAGATTCGGTTACGTAAAGTTATATAACCAATCCTTTTACCGAGGAACTTGACTACGAGTGTTTGATCAAGGCTTTCAGTAGCCAAGTTTTGCACCCCATCGGAGAAATTAATTGAAATTATTCCACCCACAATGGTACGTGTCACATCTCCTTTAATGAGTTCTATTTCCTCCTTGTCGATAAAGTCATCGTCTGTTGAGGTAATCGACTTGGAATCATGCATAAAGGTATCTTTGTAGGAAGGGATTTTTGGCAAGCTCGCAACAGCAACAAGGCTACGGTTTTGTTGCCCATCATCGCTAGGGTTTTCGGGGAACAAGACCCATGCTAGGGTATCGATAAAAGGGTTTGTCGTCCAGGATAACGCCCTTCATGTTTTCCGCAGTAGGGTTGTCGTCCATGTGATAGGTTGTTTTACTATGATCAATTGTATCTTTAACTTATGTTAAAGTATTCAACTGTTTCATCTCTGTGTCTAAGTCTAAGGTATTTTTTAGTCAAAGTCCATACCTGAATTTTTTTCATTATTATTGTTTTAATCATGTCACGTGTCAACTTTTAGGTATTTAGATGAAAAAAATGGTATATTTTAGATACATTGGCAAAAAATACTACAAGTTCCTAGATGAAAAGATAAACTTTTTAAGTATTTATTTTGATTAGAAGTACTTTAGATACTTATATAAAAATAATATTATACTTTAGGTACCTATTTTTGAAATAAACCAAAACTTTAAAAAGAATACTTTAAGTATATAGATTAGGGATGGCAAATGGTCGAATTTTTAGTCAACTCGACCCGAAAATATATACCCTCCACTCGAATCTGACTCAACCCAAAAATACATATCCTTTACCTAGCCTGATTTGAATCGAAGATCATATTTCTTCTACCCGAACTTGATCTAACCCAAAATTTTAGAGTAAAAAATCCATCCAACCTAACCCAACATAAAATAAGGACTTAATTAAAATTTTTATAGAGGGGGTGTTATAGCAGTTATCCATAAAATTTATAGGTAAAAATTACACTATTACCTTCAAGTCAAGTTGGATAAGAGATTTTTCATTCTCCATCCGACCCTACCTCACACTATATAAAATTTGATCCGAACTCGAATTTTTTTAATTAATATGATCTTATCAGGTCAGATCAGATTAGAATATGTCAATTTCAAATGCTTTAAATATTTACTTTAATTAAAAAAATAATTTAAACTTTTTAAATTATATATACATATATATAGTGTAAAACTTTCCTTTTTAGGATCGTTGGATAAGGGGAAATTAAAGGCTGAGATTAACTCCTCGTTTTTTTATGAGTGAATATATTCATATTTCCTACTGTTAATCTCAGTCTTTGATTTCCCTTCATCCACCACTCCTAAAAAGATGTAAAACTAAAAAGTTTTACACTAATATATATAACTACGAAGGATAAAAAAAGGAATTTGTTCCGAAAATAAAATTATATTTTCTGTTGGTTGTGTGTAGTCATTAACTTGAAGCATAAGCTTATATGATTAAATAATAATATCATGATTATTATATTATTTTAGATAGAATTATTTAACTAATTGTAGTAGTTGGGATATAATTTGTTATAATATTTTTAAAATATATATATCTTTAAAACATACTTAAATTATCTATAATCCTTTTATATTTTTTAAATGTAAAATAATTATAATTGAACACGTTAAAATTAAAAACATTTTAGAAAATGATAATAAAATTAAGATTCAGTTAATAAAAACACATGTTTTAAAATATAAAAATTCTTAAGATTAATTAATTAACCGAGTGATCATATATATTTATGTTGTCTCATTTTATGTGGGTTCAAATCTTAATTTTCAACCTAAAAATATAATACATTTCTATTTAATAAAAAAATAAAAAATATACTAATGATGGTTGGTTCAAGTGACAAGTAGTTTAAGGTATTGAGTTTAAGTTTTTATGTATGCAGAGAATTCTAGTTATGAGGTTTATCTACCAAAACCAAGTATGTGGTACGGGTCGATCCAAATTAATTACGACAAAACTTGAAAACTGGGAGTACAAATTATATATATATATATATATATAAAAGATCCTTGAACACTATTATATCTAATCATTGGTTTAAGAGAATAAAAACTTAGTTTAACAAGAGGAGTTGGTAAGTTGCATTATTAGCCATAAATAAGTGAAAACAAAATCCAAACTTAATCAACAACTATGACTTTTATATTCCATTACTTAAGATTTGCTATGGCCCACCATTGAACCTAATCAAATAGTAAATTTCTAGTGGGTCATTTTATCTAGTTGAACTAAATTCTAACTTGTCAACGTATGGGGTTGAGCCATATCGCAATCTATTGGGTAAACTACCACGTGGACACTCAATTTTAAATAAGATTTTTTACACCAAATTTTATAAAATTATAAAATAAATATTAAATTTATATTTTAGTCATCCCCATCAAATGACTAACAAAATAATGATGTGATAATTTTTAAATTTAATATAATAAAAAGTTTAGTCTTTAACATTTATGTATTGTTCAATTTGATCTTATTTTTTTTAAATAGCTCAAATGTTACACATTGTATCAAATTAACTGAAAGGAAATTACATCATACACCACTAATTTTAACGTTTGTATCGGTTTTACCATTAAACTAAAAATTAATATTATTTTAACATTGAATTTTAGTTTAGGCTTCAATTGTATTACTAGATTGTTAAAATTTAATGACATGGTGATGGGGATAACAATCTCATTAGTGTGACGATGTGATATGACCATGAATTATTTTTTATTATAAAGTAACATTCTCCAATAAAATGACAACACATATCGTCATCATGTTGGAAGAAAATTAAGAAAACGTGAAATGCTCAGACCTTTGGGAAGGCGAAGGTACTTATGTTGGCTGGTTGGCTAACTTTAACTAAAGTTGTTTTATCAGCAATTCGGTCATACAATATGTAGACTACTTAGAAAAAAGTGACATCCACTTAGTTAAATGGGAGGATTTTGGTTTCAAGCATTTGATGAGCCAAAATGTTGCTTTCTTGATGAAGATCGCCTTTGGCTTGATTACTAATAGGGATCAATTGTTGATTCGTGTTTTGCGGACTAAATATAGATGGAGTGATGGTATCCCGACCTCTATAGATCAGTGAAACTGCTCGCACTTATTAAAGGGGTTAAATATGGCGTGGGACGATATACGCTCAAGCATTATATAGAACCTTGGCAATGGAATGAATGTGGACTTTTGGAAGGACCCTTGGATCAATGATATTGATCCTTCGTCTGAGTTCATTGTGAACGACAATCTCCACGACAGGAGGTCAACTGTTATTCGTGATATGATAGATGAATTTACACACCTTTTGCCTATTAATATCGTGCTTAAAATTGTAGCAATCAAGTCACCTCTTCCCTCGCAAATTGAAAATGTTCCTGGCTGGAGTTGGAATGATAATAGAGCTTTTTCAGTTAAATCTACGTATGCATTCCGTGAATGTCAAGGAGCATCGACGAGCGAGAATGTACGGACAATAATTGCGAAGTATAATGGTCTCCAGTGGATTAAAATTCTTTTATGACTATCAGCGTGTGGACGTCTTTTAACTAACACAAAGAGAGTCCGACTGCATATTGCATCGGATGCTACTTGTGGGACGTGTCGAAAGAAACCAGAAACTGAAGGACATTTATTTCGTTCTTGTTCAACAGCTAAGAATATTTGGATGTGTCTGATTACGTCAAATAATTGGATAGATTTTTTCTCGATGGAAATTCATGAGTAGATACTCCTTCATATTAATGTGGTAAGGGGGAGATTCTCAGATGATAAGGATGAATGGCCTTTGATGTTTGGATCAGTTATATAGTCTCTATGGTTACACATGAATTGTTTTATTTTTTACCCGGTAATGTTGGAAGGGAACCTATCTTGACAAAGAGTCGATGACTAGTGGAGGAAGCAAAGGCTGCATTATCTTCGTCCGTGATTCCTAAATTCAAGGAATGCTGTTGTGAATCGCTCTAAAGTACATCGGTGTCCTCCGGACACGGGATGACTTAAACTAAATACGAATGATGCAGAACCTTGGGGAGTGTTTGAGAGACTATAATATGCGTGGAACCTTAGACACCAACATCTAGTGGTGGAGCTGGACAACTTTATTGCCGTAGAGCTGTTGCGTAGACACGGGAATGCTATTAGATCTTTACTTTGTCGCAATACATTTGACGACTGATTACTTAAGAATAGATGGTGAATTTTGTGCATGTGGTTCAAGAAGACAATCGAGAGAGAGAGACTAAAATGGGCCAAAATAGTGCCCCTCTTGGCAGTATGATGTTGTACTTTCTCTCAAAGCAAATTACTTCGTTTCTCCAGGAGAATTGTGCTAGTTTGATTCATGACCATATCCTAAATTGATGTAATTTCTAATTTAAAAAATATTATTCAGGATGAAACCAAATTGAGTCAATCCCATTTCGTTTCAAGTACGTAAATTACCAAATTATCCCAAAAACTCATACCGTTTTCAGGAAATAGCCTTTCAGTTGTTCAAACTCCAGTTAAGCCTGAAGTTATTACTTCAACAGTGATTACTACTAAAACTGTTTGGGACAATCTGTTTCTAATGGAAACCTTAATTTTCAAAACTCCAACCAAATTTAAATTCTTCAACTCTCAAATTTCTCCTTCGATTTTCCCTTTCCATTTCCCCTCACGGCAAAGGATCAAACTCCGTCATTTCTCCCGTAGAAGCTGCTTCCGAATCGATGGACGCCTCAATGTCACTCCCGCCAAGGCTTCTTTGTAGGCTGAACCCTCGAGATACGGCGGGTTGGACGATTTTGAACCCGGTTCATGGTCTTCTAACTCGGGTGAGTCAATTCGGTTGCGTGATTTCCTTGTTTCTATCGGAATTTATGATAAGAAACATGTATTTATTTTTTTATTGGGGCTCGTTTGTGCCTTGGTGATTACTAGGGTTAGGGTTTCTACGGTTATATTATTTCTGGCTTCTATTTTGGTTTTCGGTATTGGATTTTCGTTTGGGTTTGTTAAAGGCGGGAGTTTCAATGAGCTAAGTTCGAATAAAAGGAGGTCAACGAATGAAATTTCAAGAGTTTATAGTGAAAAGTTGAGGAATTTAGTTGATCTTTTCTATGGCTTTGATGTTAAAGTTAATAATTTTAAGAATACTATACAAAGAGCTTTCGATTCTAACAGAATTACTGTAGCTGATTTGGAGAATTATGCTAATTTATTGGAATCGAGGAGGTTATCAGCTTCAAATGCTATAATTGTTGTTGAAGATTCTATGGATAACGTTGGGGACTCTTATAAAGATAATCTGAAACCATCAGGTAGAAAAAAAAGAGGCTGGTGAAGTTAGGTTTGAGTTGTTAAAGTTTATTGGGGATATGTTTGGCGAAAAATCGGTGCCATCAAAGCCTAATAAAGTAAAAGATGATGTTAAGCGAGAGAGTGTGAATACTGATTTAAATAACAAAACTCGAGGAGATGTTTCGTTGCCTGCTGTTGATGATAAGGCTTTTAGTTCATATAATAATGGCAAGCGAGTTTCAAATCGAGGCTTCACTCAAGATTCTTTGAATAAGTCTGATTTGAATCGAGAAAGTGATAGGAAAATAGATTTTGATTTGGAGAATGAGAAAATAAGGTCTGGTTTTCTGGGTAGAAATGCTAAGAGATTTGTTGACAGTGAAGAGTATAATTACGAGAGCAAAAGATTGCATTTCACGAATACTTATGACTTCTCTTTCATCTCAAGTTGTGCGAATGAGAGGAAAACATGGAAATTCAATGATAATCTGCTTGATTCCATGGATTTCAGTGTCAGATTGGAAACTGAAGCTTCCTTTATACACGAGCATCTGCATCATGAATCTAGCAGATCTTACAGGTCTTCTCACAACCAAGAGAAGAGAGAAAATGAGGCATATGGAAAGAGACAGTACTATGAAAATGATTACGACCTAGCTGATCATGTAACTGCAGCTGAGAATGAGGTCATTTCATCATTGTCGTTGTCGTCAAAGTTTGTCGATGACTTGGTCTTTGATAAGTATCTTACAGAAGCTAGCGGTCTTCTTAACGAAGCCAAAGAATGTATGGGGGGAAGGCATGACGGAGAGCGTGTAGAAGTCATCTCGAATAGGTCCGCCACATTACTCTCGCAGGCCATTTCAATGAAGCCTATGAGCCTTTTGGCTGTGGGCCAGTTAGGCAACACTTATCTTCTTCACGGAGAATTTAAACTGCAAGTCAGTTGTGAGCTTAGAACTCTTCTTACTAAAAATGATCCCATAGCCGGTGGGAAGCCACAAGGAAGAGTAGTTAACACTAACAGACTAGATCAATTTTCAAGTAGAGATGAAATTATATCCCTCTTAGTTAGTTCTTGTGAAGAGTGTGAAGAGCTCCTTGTGAGGGATGGGCAAAAATATCGGTTAGCACTATCAATCGATGGAGATGATGTGAGATCCCTGTATAATTGGGGTCTTGCTTTGTCTTTTCGTCCACAGTTGATTGCAGATATTGGCCCGGTAAGCATTTCTGGTACTGAAATTTAATTTCTTGACTGTTGTATAAATTTTCTTGGTCAAAGGGAAACAGTTTGATCAACTTTATACGGGTTACCTTCATAAGGTGTTAGGGAGGATGGGGTCGTTTGTGGTGGGGTATTTCAATTGTTATTTGCAGAACTTTTAAATTTTGAATTACATCTTTGATTCCAGGAAGCAGCTTATGATGCCGACAAACTATTCTTGGCTGCAATTGATAAATTTGATGCTATGATGACTCGAGGCAATGTTCATGCACCCGATGGTACGTCTAACTTCTTTTGTGCAGTGGAATTGATGTCACAATGTTGATATGTTAACTGAATGAAACTTGAATGACAATTGACAGCTCATTTATAGCTGTTCCGACAGTTTTACCGAATCATAACCATGTAATTGAGTGTTCCACAATGGTGCTAGTTAATCGATGAAGTTTTTGATAGAGATAAGAAAACCATTTTTGTCTTGCATGAAGCTCCAAATATAGAAGTCCATAAAATTTATTATGATCATGCTTTCTGTATATCTTTAGGATTATGAGTTGAATGAATAGCGAATATGGAATTCACCTTACTACTGCATATGTTCGATTTACAGCCCTGTTTAGATGGGGAGCCATGTTGCATCAACGATCTCACTTAAGGCCTAGTAACAGTAAAGAGAAGATGAAGTTACTACTGCAGGCAAAGAGGTTATATGAAGATGCACTCCATATGGACTCCACAAATCTGCAAGTAAGAGATGCCTTATCATCATGTACATCCGAGCTGAAGTATAGATAATTTTAGTCATTACGATTTACAGTAGCAGTAACGAAAACTTCAACAAATCGAACACTGAACTTTCTCCTCTCACGTAAGTGAACTTTCTCCTTTCACGTAATTATTTTGGTGCATTTTTCTTACCTACTACGTGCAAAATACAATGTGCATGATAAAACAGTGATATTGCTTATATATATTATACAAAATGGAAATACATTTTTTAAATATAATTTTGGGTTTTTTTTATCCAAACATTACCATTAAAATAATCATTTTCAAATTGATTCTCATTTTTTATTAATTCTCAAAATGATATTTTTTTTTGTTGATTGGGTGCACCTTTGCCCTACATGGCTTGTCTGTTGCGGAATACAACTATTAGATAGAGTAAAATCGCAACTGATAATTTGAGAAAATAAAAATGAAAGTAAAGAAGACACAAATTTTACGTGGAAAACCCATAAATAATATTAGGTAAAAACCACGGGCAACGGTAAAAGAATTTCACTATAAGAAAATATGAATTATAACTTCTCTCGATCTAACAAGGAGAAAACAATAACAATTTTCTCTTAATAAAAAGGAAAAAAAACTCTCAAGAAAACTCTCTAAATTCTCTAGTATTGGGAAAAAACTAGAATGATTTGGGATGATTTTGAAGCTAAATAGGTTAAGGAATTTATGGTTAAAGTTTAAGGACTAAACTTGTAAATATCTTAAAGTACAATGATTAAATTGTAATTATACCATACAATAAATCAACAAAATCTTCCTCCTTTTTGACTAAAATTTTCGGTGGATTTGTTTTTCCCACCTTTCTGTGGATAGTTGATTTTCAACAATGTCATGTCATTAAGAGGTAGAATTATATTGGTTGAAGGGAAAGACGCGATTGCACAAACGAATCGACCTCAATTGTTAAAGTATTATTGTTATCTCTTGAAGTTCTGGGTTCGAGCATAAAAAAATGAGGCTGGTGAAGCATGTCTTCCACAGGTTTGAATAAAAAATAAAGCATAGTCAACAAAACACACCTTTGCTTTGATTCCTCTCAGCAATTATCTGATCGGAGTTAAAGTTTTCTGAAAACTGCCTGAAATTGAAGAATTATCTATTTGAAGCAGTGCTGAAAAATGCTTGAAATTGATGCAGTGAAAATGACAAATTTGGAGCAAAATTGGAAAAATAGTCTGGAAATTGAATTTATATAAACTAAGATAATTGTTTATTCATAAAATTTTCGTCTATATAAGAAAAACATATGTTTTAGATTTCAGAGAAAAAAAAATGAGTTTACATAGTGTAAATTGTATCGATTGATTTTTGTACTTGTATTTCGTATATTTTTATGGTATATTTGAGATATTGTATTCGGATATTATGTAAAAAAAAATTCTAAACCGTGTTGAAGTTATATTTTAATTTACTAATTAAAGGATCACGACAAAATGTTAACAAATGAAACAATACATATGTGGTGAGACCGTGAGAATTCATAGAACATGTATTTTATATTTTTTTATAAAAATAATTTATATTTATTTAACTGATAATATATATTACATAAAGCAGATTGTGGGACACATACAATGAAGATTAGATGAGTCTCGAGATTCACAAAGATGATAGAACGAGAATAATTTTAATCTAACGAGTCATATGCGAAACACTCTGCAGCTATTCCACCAAATTGACATCCCTACACATGTTTCATCAATTATACATTTCCTTCGACTAATAAGATATCGTCTTTCGTTAATTGAGCATGTTATGTAAGATAAAGTCGTTTTTTACTCAATGCACATTTATCATGCGTGACATTTCCAACTAATAAAGAGAATCATTTTCTAAAAAAATAAGAAATAAAATTAATTTTAAAATATTATTTTAATGATAATTGTACCTACTAATTGTCGTTCATGGAACAATAAGCTTATAATATCATCAGAATTGATCTAACTTTATATTACACATGCGATTCCCCGTTAAATCCTGTTTAGTAGTAATGCTTTAAAGGATCCACTGCTTCAAACATTCATTCATTAAGTTACCAAAATATTCAGTTTTTACTGGCTGTTAATTAGATGTGTAGTATGGTCTAGAATCTGTTTGGTTGTTGGGAAAATAAGGAACAAAGCAGTGAGAAAAACATTCCCTTATTTAATTCATTACTTTCAGGTTGATTTTCATTTCTGAATTATAGTCACCAAATATAGTTTTCTTTTTTCTTTCTATTACGGATTCCTTCAATGCTACCCTAAGCCATGGTCCTCATTCGTTACCGGAAAACTTTTAGCATTCCGGTAAAGGTAACAATCCCGACTAAAGTTTGATATTCTTCCACAACCCACACATAACTTGCACGGTGCGACAGTGCCTGAATCATCACCGCCACCAACGAGCTCCACGGATGGCATACAATGGCCTCTGATCTCCTCGCCACCTTCGCTGAATACCCTCCTGACCTCCCATTTCTCATCCCAACCCTGAACTCCTCGTCCTCAGACGACGAACACGACGATGAAACTGATGAGAATCCTGAAGAAATCCCCGAATCTTCTTCCACCAATTCCAGGGCTTTCACTAGATTCCTCTCTTGCAACCTCTCTTTCATCAATTGAATCAAATCCTCCGGTGGTCCACCGCAATCGATATAAGCCATCAAGTCACCAGCCGAAAGCGTAGCGATGGCCGCCGCAACATCCCAACCACAAGAATTCAAAGTGAAGGGCGAAATTTCCCCAACCAACCTGCCATCACCGTCGACAACAGCGACAGAAGTTTGCATCTCAAGGGACTGAGAAATCAATGGCAAGGCCGATGAAGCCGGTTCATCGTAATGAACGGTTGCGATGTTCTGAGCATCGATGACGCCTAGGGAGTTGATTGGATTAACAGCAATTTGAGTAAAAACACCAATGGCATTCACAAGGAAACGAACTATATCTTCCTGAGTTAGCCAACAATATTGTCGATTATCATGGAAGGTTGAATTCGACAAAGCATTTTGAAGAAGCTTTTTCCTTGAATTCCTGCCATTGTTTTCCAATGGTATCACCAGATTTTGTGCTCCTCCCAGAATCAAATCTATAGCTTCCACCAAACTGAGAAAAACACAGCAAATTGTATGAAACGTAATTATTTTTAATAAGTAAATCACGTTCTAATTACTTCTCCGTAATCTCCACAAGCGCTATATTGCAGCCGCGACCGTAATTTAGTAGTATGATAGATACTGAAAAATCAAAACGCGTTATTTAAACAAGAAAACAAATCGGAAAAGAAACCGACCTTGCGTTAGGATTTAAATGACGGACAACGTCTCCTGTTTTACGAATGAAAACGGAAACCGGAGCTTGAAGAACAGTTCCAGGATTCGAAAGGTTTTCTTCCTTGCATAGGAAACAGATAATATCAACCATGCATACTTTGCCTACGCAACGGCATTCATCAAGACCGGCGGCGTCGACTTTTTCGGCGGCCGTGGAGTCTTCCGATAACTGACCATGTTTACAGCTCCAAACACTGACACAGTTATTCCCCGATCTCTTAAACGCCGCCAAGGCTTCTGCAACGGTGGCGGAGATAGAGAGGGAGCGCAGCGGCAGCTTGCCGAGACATAGGTCAGATACCTGACGCGCCGGTAAGGTCGCTGCCATGCAGCAGTGAAGGGATCGAAGAGCTGAACCAAATTAGATAGGGAATTGTAAAAAAATGGGAAAATGGATGCTTCTAGAGGAAATGAAAATGTCATGAAAGGAGCAGCAAGAATGATGGGAAGATGGTGTGGTATTTAGAGAAGTTGTTAACCGGGTTTAACCTGTCAGCCCGGGTTTTTTTAATCAAAAACGGGTGGCCCCAATTTATGAGCGGTTTACAACTTGATAAATAAAATTGTGAACCAAGTTGGAGATTTTTCCTTTTTTTGTTAAGAAACTCGTATATAGATGCTGGATTGGATTTGTTTCCTATTAATAATAATAATAATAATAATAATAATAATAATATCAATTGAGTTTCTAATTTGATTGTCACCAAGATAAAAATTCAAGCATACGTAAATATTATATACATATATCATAAGAATTGAAAAACTCAATTCAAACTTTAAAGTCAATCTACTAATTACTAAAATTTTGAGTTATTCGAATTACTATTCAAGTTGTATTTTACAACTTGACTTGAATTTAAAATCTTTTCAAGTCGAGTCGAGTTTATGAAATTATAATTAAAAATCAATTCGAGTCAAATTTTTCAACTCGAATCGAATTAAAAAATTAAATTTTCAAGTCGAATCGAGTTTTTCTCGTCCCTAACTACGACAGGCCAAGTTTTCATTCAGAACAAAATTGTGTCATCGATCGTTTTTAATCAAAGAACGCTCGAGACATTAATTTAGAGGGGAAACTACATATTTTGTCATCCAATTATTACTTTACTTCCATTTTGATCATCCAACTTGTTTTAAAGCATATTTAATGATATGTTTTGATTATCAGTCATTAAAAAATAAACAGGATTGTTAATGTGATAATTTTTTAAAAAGAAGTTCAATTGTAACATGACATTATATTATTGTGATAATTTTAAAAAGAATTGTTGTTAATTCTTTAATAGTGGGTGATCAAAATGTAACATTAAATATGATTTAAAAAATAATTATGTAAAAAAACAGAGCAATAATAGTTAGTTGAATAAATATGTAGTTTATCTTAATCTAAGTTTATATAGAGTTAATCAAAAATCATTACCTACTCACTACGACGGAAAAAATTAGCAAGATGGAGAAGAAGAAGAAGACTAAAAGAGCAGAAGCAGTATCAAAGTGAAAATCATCCCAAAGCCTTTGAAAATTCTCATAGCAACGGTAAACTGATCCAGGAACAGTAGCACATCCTAAAAGCCCAGAAAACAGACCGACGCACGCTAACAAGCTGGAAAACGTACAACAGTGGCAGCAGCAACAAGTATGAGAGATTACGCTGGAAGTTGAGGCCGGACCCAAGGTTTCACGGCGTACGAATGATTTGGTCCCGGAACGCAGTCGACGCTGACACTAAGGTGGCGTTTGTTTTCACCGTGCAAGCTCTTCAAACTACTTATGTCTGCGTCGCGCAGACCACGTACAAATATTAGGCTTCGCAGACTGTTTGTTTTTTAGAAGACAAAAGCTCTTCAAACGTCTGCGCGAGCTCTTCTTGGTGCAGACTTAGTTTTATGTCTTCAAAGGTCTTCAAACCTCTTCAAGAACAATTATAAAATATAATTATTTATTAAAATAATTTTAAATAATTTAATAAAGTTATTTATTTTAAAATAATTTATTTTAAAATAATTTATTATAAAATAATTTATTTTAAAATAATTTATTATAAAATATGGATTGATTTATTTTAAAATAATTTATTTTAAATAATTTATTAGTATGGATTGATTTATTTTAAAATATTGATTGATTTATTTTAAATAATTTATTAGTATGGATTGATTTATTATTGTAGTTGTATGGATTGATTTATTTTAAATAATTTATTAGTATAGATTGATTTATTTTAAAATATAGATTAATTTATTTTAAATAATTTATTAGTATAAATTGATTTATTTTAAAATATGGATTGATTTATTATTGTAGTTGTATGGATTGATTTATTTTAAATAATTTATTAGTATGAATTGATTTATTTTAAATAATTTATTATTGTAGATGTATGAATTATTTAAATTTCAGTATTGTAAAACTAAAATTATTTAAATATCAGTATTACAAAACTCTTTTAAGTTTAAAAAATCAGTTTATTTATATTTCAATTCATTTTAGCAATCTACAGACGTTAAAAAACAAACAGTCTTCTTCTTGTAGACTGCAGACTTTTGGTCCACCTCTTCAGCTGCAGATGTGATCCGCAGACTGCAAACCTTTTACCTCTACAAAAACAAACACCACCTAAGAGTGGGAATAAGACCAGGCTTGGGCGGCAAATGAGGCGGGCTAGGAGATTTCTATTGAGATTTAAATAGCAGTCTTTGTTATATAACGGTAGTGGTGTCATCCGTAATTATTATTGTATAACGGTAATATCCGTAATCATCACAATATTACTTGTTATATCTGTAATTACAATAAACATAACGTAACCGAAAATGTTAAGTTTAAATCCCTCGTGTTACTAACATCGCCAATGTAGCTATTACTGCAACATTTGTTACAGTTATTGCTCTTAGGCTTCATTGAAACGGCAATGTGAGCTGCCATGTAAACAGAAACCCAAGAGTAAGAACTGATTTCGAGATGTTTTCCCGGAAAAAATAAAAAGAAAAATTATTTTTATTAAGAGAAAATAATCTCACTGACCGAAAATGTTTTAGAATATACGATTTTAACTAAATTTTTTTAGATTTGCCAAAATGACCAACAAATTCGCAACGTGATAGTCAAATTCGCAACACAGAAGTCAAATTCGTAACGCGATAGTCAAATTTGCAATACAAAAATTAAATTCACAACGCAAACGCGAAAGTCAAATTCGCAACGTGAACTCCAATTTCGCAACGTGAATAGTAAAATCGCAACGCGAACTTCAATTTCGCAATGTGAATAGTAAAAATCGCAACGTGAATAGTGAAATCGCAACGTGAATAGTAAAATCGCAACGAATATATATGTAAATTATCTCTTATCATCTATCTATAATAATTTGTTGGAAAAATACATAAATAATTTTTATAAAAAATATTCGTACACGTGAAAAAATTTATATGTAAATGAACAACAAATCTATTTCATTTGTCAATTTTCATTATAAATTATTCTAAATTCAATTAATTAAAATTTGAAAAACTCATACTAATGAAATACATTTAAAAAATTAAATTTTGAATTATATTAAGAAAAAATTGATTCCTGTACACATATAGATAAGTTTTATTTTCCACTTAAAATCCCAGTCTAGAAGCAGAGAGTTACCATTTGAAATTCGCAACGCGATTTTTTAAATTCGCGTTGCGATTTTATTATTCGCGTTGCGATTTTTATTATTCACGCTACGATTTTGGAAATTGGGTTGCGAAATTGGAGTTTGCGTTGCGAATTCGAGATCGCCTTGCGATTTTTTTGGTCATTTTGACAAATCAAAAAAAATGATTAAAATCGTATATTATAAGACATTTTCGGTCAATGAAGTTATTTTCTATTTTATTAATTATTGTATGTTATGTTGTTTTTTTTTATTGAATTCTAAGTCTTTGATCAGAGGGTGAAGTCGGAGATAATACGAAAAGTTGGTGGCACAATAAGTCAAATTAGAGTAGCGAAGAAAAAGATTGTGAGAGTTTTCATTTTGTAATAGGGTAAAAAATAAATTTTAAAAATTTACGAGCCAAATTAAAAATTAATCTCTTTTTTAATATGTCGCGTCATCATAGTCATATGAACTAAAGATTCAATGATCAAAATGTAACATATTGATAATATAAATGAACGAAACATCTTTTTTAAAATCAATAATCAAAATAGGATAGATAAAAAACAGAAGACCTCTAATATAATTTATCCTAAAATTAATTAAGAAATAAAAGTAATTAATAATATTTGGCCAACTTGATTTTGAATTTTGATTAACATTGGGAACTTTTTTAAATTTTAACAACCTCTTGTTTACCAATTAAGTTAAGCAATTTTCTTGGAGGGTTAAAACAACGTGTAAACTCAGTTTATATCTTCTTCTTCTTCTTCACGTTTAATATGTAAAATATATTAACTTATTATATAAATTCCTATTCCACCTTAAATTATTCTGACCATAAACTAAAATTTGGCAAGTGAGTAGGATGGAAAGAAAATAAGTTTTAAATATATGTGAATTATTATTTAATATACAAACGGTAAGATTTTTTTTCTTAATAATCAACTTTAATTATTTTTACATTAGATTAATTTCCGTATAAAAATATATTTAAATTGATTACTAATTTTAAATCTGAATAGTTTTTCTCTTCTAGTTTTCTCTAATTGATAAGTCGTTTATCCTTTTTCTTTTATCTTTATTGATCGGCAATGACATCAATTTTAATGTTGGTTGTCGACTTCTAGTATTCTTTATTGTCCTTTTATTTCCTTATATTACATCTTTATTTTTATGTCTTTTTTATTTTCAATAAGTCTGTCTTTATGGCATGTTTTCTTTTGTCTTTTGATTCGTTTTTCGATCATTTGGCTGTTGTTTTCACTTATTTTTTTTCTAAGGGTTGATTTAACATCGCCACGACTGATCAATATGGCTCTTATATTATATTGTTAATCTTCCCTGCTTTGGACCGTCGGATTGGATTTGGATACTTGTTATTCGTTTGTGGATAGCTTTTCACGTCGCTCGAGTCTGATTTGCGGTTTGTCGGTGATCTTTTAGTAATTTGATCTTATTTTGTGGTTCGTTTTATGATACAATCAGACATATTTGTATCTGTCTTTGTTTGAGTTTCCTTGGGTAGGTTTTAATATTTCTTTGTATGATAAAGGGGAGTGTTGTTCTCCCTAGAGATCAGATATTTAAACAATATATTTGTAGGGTGTGTGTGCGATATTTATTAAACGTTCAAACTTTCTTGATCCCACATTCTATAGTATGTTTCACCATTTATGACGTCAAACAAACTAAATTTAGTAGATGAGTAATAATTTCAAAAACATGTACTGCTAAACATTATTTCAGAGAAAGAAGATAACCCTATATATTTTACTTATCATTTTATTTCAAAACTCTCTTAACTAAATTAGTGTCACTTGAGTTGATGTTGTCAAAATTTATTCAAACAATCTACATAATTAAATCATCTTTAACAACATTTTCAAGCTTCAAAAAGCAAGTTAAATATTCTTACTAATTTAATGAGGTAAATAATAAATGGTGTTAAAGAACTTAGATAGGCCCTGTTAATGTGGAGATCCGATCCAAGACATTTTAATGGTCTTATTTGGCTTCTCTCAACACCACAGAATGTACCTAACTCAACCGCTGCTTGAATTAATTAATCCGTGCTCAAGTTATAGCTATTATTGGGATTATGGTTATTCTTATATCATATAGTATATTTATATAATAATAAAATAAATATAGAATGTTAGGCGAAGATTACTAACGTGGACGAATCATTTAATAGACATGCAAGAAAATTAAGATAAATAATGTACAATTCAAGAGATTGGTAAGAAAACTATGATAAAACAGCAAAATTCCTTGGTGAGAAAAAAATTGACTCATATTGTTCAAAAAATTATTTGTTGAGATAAGGTGTTTGTTATAATATTGGTAGATCCTGTAACAACCCAGAAATTGGGAAAAAATATTTAATTGAAATTTGAGGATTTAATTAAGTAATTTGATGAAATTAGGGACTAAATTGAAAGTTTTTAAAATTTATAGTTTATTTTAGAGATGAAAAAATTAGGGACCAAACCCTGAATTTACCCCTGGAGTGTCGGCATTCACGCATTATAAGCGTGAAATTCATTCTGAAATCAAAATGAATTTTACCAAAATTTCTCCCTCAAAGCCCCAACTTCCAACCATGATCCCGACGCCGTCTGATCTCCAATTGTTGTTTTGAAAATACCATCGTGTTCATCATCGAGCGAGGAACAAATCCCTTAAATTAATTGAAGTAAAACGCTGCCAAACGCCGTGAATTTCAAGTTAAAGTCTCGACGTTTTTTTCCGATCGTTGCTCTGTTTACGACACCTCCTGCACCATCGTGTTCCTTGTGCCGTTCCGAGTCTGTCGGTGCCATCCTTGGTCTCCGTCGATGGCGGCACGTGAGGAGGTCAGACGGTCAAAGTTTTCCGATTTGTTGAAATCGATATCTCCGCCATTCAAAAATTTGAACCGAGCTTTGTAAGTATTTCGAAATCGCTCAAAATAATTTTTAAGAATTTTTCTGTGAATTATACGTTGCCGGAAACGGTCCCACGCGCCCCCACTGCACGTGGGGAAGGTTCGGCTACTGCTTACAACCGATTTGACTGGTTTTTGACCAGTCTGAACCAGGTTGACCGGTTCGACCCGACCCGTGTCTGCATTCAGTCGGAACGTTAGGTCTCACAGAGTAGCAATCCAGACTACGCCGAGTGGTCTAGACGTCTTCCCAAAGACATTAGGTAATTCACACGTCTTCCCAAATATATTAGGTAATTCACATGTCTTCCTACCGTCACCGTAACTAGCATCCTATCTCAACAAATAATTCCTTCAACATCTTAAATGAGACAATCTTTTTCCCCAACATTATCTAAGAACTTTTATCATGGGTAAAATTTTTGGGATAATATAGTGGATTTTTTAATATAAAGTGTTTGATGAATTATTTCTTCAAATAGAGTGAACGCCATAATGTCATTGAAATCATCTGGTGTCTTCTGAAAGACGCTTGGAAGACACGTCGTCTTACCCGTTAAGAATATAGTTGTGTTCTTCATCTTCCTAATCTTCATTAGCGACATCATCAATGGTTCATGCATAAGACGCCGTATAGTCGTCTTTTCTTCTTGAAGACGTCATCTAATCTGCATGTTTTTCCAATGATACTGTAACAAGTGTTCCATTTGAAAAAAATAATTAGTAGAGCCATTGACTGGGGAAATTTTTACCCAGTGCATTATCTGGCCAAATTTACCTTTGACCATGATAAAACTCAAGCTATTGATGAGACATTATATTTTTAATATTTTATATGAAAGATTGGATAGTAAAACGTGTGCTCCCAATTTGATTTCTACCGTGCGGTACATGCTGGTGTTAGAGGTTACCGAGTGTTGCTCTTTTCCTTTTACCCATTTTTTAATCTTGAGAAGGTGGATCAAGAGATTACCAAATGTTGCTCTCAACATCTGAGTAATTAAGACCCTAAGGAAAGTTAGCCCCTACTTGGTCCCTAGGTGGGTAAGCCATAATTTGGTGATCTCTCATACTTGTCGTATGTGTTGAGGTTACAACATTGGGGAAAAGTGGTGGTTGGTGTTGGTTATAATTTAGCCTTTTTGATTTATACAGGGAGCTCAGAGTTAAGACAGTGATCAGAATTTGGATCATTGGTCAAACTTAGGCTTAATCAAAATCTAGGATTTTGCATGTCTATTATTATGAGGGCAATCATCCCCACTCAGTTTGTTCTATACGCAATTATCAAGATTCAAAACTTTGACTTTGTTTAAGGAATTTAGTTTCTTCTCACTAGATCAACTAGTTATTGGTTGAACAAAATTTAATTTCTAACTATCAGATTTATCTAGTTCATTGGCCTATATATAGTTATAATTATCGCGTGTCTGACAAACACTAAAGGTTACTATAAATACTCCCAACTAAGACCGAAAAAGAACCTTCCATAATCCATATTACAATCTTTATCTTATTTCTTATAATCACCTTTCACATTTCGAGAAACTTCAGTCAATAGTCGTTCTCTCATCGACCATGATTTTTTATCCAAATCAGAAGGATTAAACCACCAACGACGGACAAAATAAACTTGTTGATGACAAAAAGTACACTTTTACCCTTACTATCTATATTATTGAATAAAAACGAACTTAATCGAGCTTGAGTTTAAAATTTAATATAAAAATCAGCAAATAGGTCTAATCAAATTCGAGTTAAACTTAAACTTAAAAATTATTAGGGTAAAGTACACAAACAATCCACCAACTATAGGACATTGTTTTATTAAGTCATTTGACTGTTAAACGTTTATAAAATGATCCCCAATTATAAGGTATTGCTTTGTGGAGTCATCTGATTATTAAAAGTTAAAAAATAAACACTCAACTATTTATATGTTTTAAACTCATCATTTTCCCGAAATGATTATCATTTTGTAACTTGGGTCGGTTCAATTGATTTAGTCAGTTAAACAAAACAAATTGAGCTTTGAGTTTGGGTAATTTATTAAACTTTTAATTATATAATGTATATTTTTCATATATTTTTGTCTTATTTTCATTTATTCGAGGTTCTAAGTCAAACTGGCTTCAGGACACTGAAAATTGTAGGAATGAAAAGGCAGGTTTTATGATAAATAAAATACAATGATTAGGGAATTCTTCATGACAAGTCCAGATTTCAATTTCGTAATGTTAGAAATATGTTGCAAAAATCATTTGAAACACAAATTTCGACTTCAAGTTAAACAAGTACAACATCATAAAGCTTGCTTGTATCCAAAGTATATGTGACAATGGAAAACATGGAGCAGATCGGAGTTTAAGGAACCGAAACAGACACATGTCAGGGAGGCCACCCACCCACCCGTCCTTTGCAACACCAGTTCGATCGTCAGTAACAGTTGCAACGAATTAAGCTCGCTGCTCGATCTAATCAATGCCCATGACACACATTGAAACATCTTTTGCTCAGTCAGTTGAGAGATGACTCCTTCAGCAAGCCTTAACAATTGGTAACTATTTGATAAATCAGTCAGACTCCACAAAGATCTGCAACGCAATGAAAAGAATTATTCATAACTAGGGCTGTAAATGAGACGAGACAGATCACGAGCTACTCGAGATCGATTCGGTCAAGGCTCGATAAATACTCGGATCGAATGGACTCGACTCGAACTCAAGCTCGACTCGAATTCTTAACAAGCCAAAACGAGCTACTTGATACTCGACTCGAAGAGCTCGTGAGCAGCTCGAAAATATAATATATTAAAAATTTATTTATTTTAAATAAATTATTAATAATATTAATATTTATGTGTTGATTTTTTTAAAAAAAATACAATAAGGATTTCATGTATTTAAGATTTAGGTTTGAGTTTTAGTTTGAGGATTCAATCTTATTAAGTTTAAGAATTTTTTTTCATTTCGAGCCTTTTCGAGCTGCTCACGAGCTTCAGTTCAGGATTTCGAGTTCGAGTCGAGCTTAAAAATTTTAAGCTCGCGAGTTTTCGAGTCGAGTCGAGCTCAGCAATACTCGAGCTCGACTCGGCTCGTTTACACCCCTATTCATAACCGATATTTACCAATTTGAGATGGCAATTAAACATGATACCAACCTCCACATCTGGCAATAGGTCAAAAGTTTTCTCTCTTGTGTCGGACACTGTAATTCCACTAATTTTCTGGACTCCGAGTTTAGTTGCAATCAAGTTCTGCAAATGTAAAACGAGATAATTACAAATGAATCAAAAAGGTCGATGTGTAGTTGCAGAAGGAATGGAAGCAGAATCTATGAGCAGATATCTAACTGTCCATGACAACATATACAAGGGAACCAAATAGAATAAATAACCCCATTTGATAGTAAATAATTGCATGTTAAAGTTCAGGCCTGAGCCATAACTAAAACAACCAGATTGAAAATGTATGGTCCAGAAATTTTCTTCATACCAAATGGAAGTCACTGGAAGCAAAAGCTCCCACCTGTGGCAATACCTACACAAGTGTAAAATCTTTATTAACTATTGCTTTAAATCATAATTTTTATATGCTATACAAAAAAAAAGTAAAAGCACTACTACAAATGTTTATTTATGTCACTGAAGTGATAATAATCTTAGAAGAAGACAAACCAAAGAAAATAATCGGATTCATGCTTGAGGTTCAACATTGCACAAGTCATGCGACCACATTGTGAACCGTACAAATTACATCATAGGGAAAGGGAATGAAAACAGAAAATTCAAACAGCAGTATCTAAGACACAAACCAGTATCTTTATTTTTTGTGTTGATGGGTTAGGATGAAGTGATCCTCATCTACATGACATGATTACACAATTAATTTCCATTATGCCACAAATCTCACCAAACTGACCAGATAGTTTTAGGTGCCGCCAACCATAAGTTCCTCTTCATCAAGAAGCTCTAAGAATGCATGGTTCAAAAAAAATACCTACCAACCATTCATGATTGCATTTAATGGTGTGACACGTCACTTTAGCAACCACCTACCATAAATCTCTTTTATGAAGAACTTGTAAGAATACAAGTTCCAGACCAATTCTAACTTATCACTTTCTAATTCTACCTCTCTCTATAGAGGAAGGCTTTAGGTATATAAGCCGCCAAAAGTACATTATAATAGTTTGAGAAAAAAAAGTTAAAATAATGTTGGCAGCCAACAAGTCAATTACCATAGTCTGAAGCCCATTAATCATAACATTCTTCTCCCCATGTACACTATCTTGTGATAACCGGACCTCAAATGGGCCCAACTCTCTGTCTGTATGGTTAGTGAGATTCAGATGTACCTGCAAGTGGCTATTAAGTCAATTAACATATTCAAAGACTTAGAAAATGAAGTCAAAGACTTAGAAGCAAAGAGAGAAACTCTAGGCTGAAAAATAAACCCATAACAGCAGAGATCTTAAGTTTTGTCATTAGGATGAAAAGAGTTTCTTAAAAGATTTTTCCATAATGCAAAATAAAATGAATATAGTCAAACATACCGAAAAGGACTTATCCAAATTGATTAGAGATGGAATCTCCAGAATTTGCAACTCAACCTCTTTGTGACTGATTGGCTGAAAACGAGGAATGCATATCAGAATGAGTTTGATTACTTCTTTTCAATATTGTCTATTGAATGTTATGCATATCTCAAACTTGCAGAATAGACAGAAGACGGGGGATTCAACAGTGTTTTCTTTTCCATTTAAGAAAAAGGAATAAAATTGAATTATTTGTTTCAGCACAGTACAGACTTCAGGAAAGACAACACAAAACTTGGTCTTCTAAAGCTGTGAGAAGGTTTAACTTACTGTGCCAAGAATTTGCTGGGTTTGCAACCGGCCAAGTTCACCTAAATTTGTACGCCAGGTTATCTGAAGTTTACCAAGAATATTAGTCCCCTCTACCTTCATTTGTGCAGAGTCAGGTGAAGCCAATTTCAATTGATAAAGGTAATTTTGAATTCCCCCACCAGATCTGATAAGAATAGGTGGCTTAAATACCTCTCTGCAACAAAATGGTTATCAGTTTTAGTTAATTAGTAATAATTAAAAAAAAAACCAGAACTCAGAACTATAAGGGTTGCTCGTGCGAGCTGCTAATAATAGTAAAAAAAATAAAAATTATGCATCCATGTGATATATCCCCTACTTACCCGGTTGAAGAATTATATGCAGGATGGAGTTCATCAGCTTTTAGTACTGTAGCACTCCAATGAGGAGCTGGTTCAAACTCAACTTGGTCCATGTAAAGATTTGTTTTTGTATGATTCTCTATGCAAGCTTCTAAATAGGTAATTTCCTGAGATAGAAAAATGCAGCTATTACAGAAGGACAAAAACCCAAGTTGACTTGCAACTTTTACAATTAATAAGGTGGACTTAAACAGATGTTGAGACAGCGGTGCTAGTATAGACTGCATTTCTCATAGATCAACAACTACAAAACCAAACGAGATACTCCAATCATCAGATGGTAGATTACATATTGCAGAAACTGAGTTGCAAAAGAAAAACACACATCTGACTTTGCTTCTAATACTACGAATTAGAAACAACAAAAAGAAACAGAAGACTCAGAGGCTCGGGTGCATAGTGAAGGGTGTCCCTTGCCTTGCCCTCCCCTCGCACAATGATCAGTGAAGGAGGGATAAAATACTGAGGCTGTAGGAATTTATTTGATATCAATTTCATTTACAAATCACATTGCAATTTATATATTTCAAGCCATTTTGAGCCTTTTTATTTCTATAGTTTGCATGACATAAAAAGAAGCTATAGCAGCAGCATGACTATATAGGCTTTATAAACTTACATTAGATAATTCAAGTCAATCTCAACCAAACTTACATTAGATAATTCAAGTCAATCTCAACCTACCTTGACAGTGCGGACCTGCACAACAGAGATAAAAGCATTATAATTTTGAATGGAAAATCCAAAGTTAAAGTGAAGAGAGAGTCTCAAATAACAAAGTTGACGCAAAAAATGGCTCTGAAGCTAGCCAAGGGCAGCATACACTAAATATTAACTCATTTCTTTAGAATGGCATGGGACAGTACCTTTGTCCTTACTGATAAAGGGTTCGCAACAACGAACTTGAAAAACTGTGGAAGATATTTTCTTTCACCATCACTATCATTGTACAATGCAGTGCATACCAGCCTAAATTTTTTCGCGCAACAAATAAAGATGAAGTTAGAGGAAATTAATTAATAAAAAGGATACAGAAAAATCAAACTACTACATACGTATGAGCTCCAAGTTCCTTGACATCATGTTCCACAATGAAATCATAACGCCCGCCTGCTCGTATGGATTCAACAGGTGATTTAGTGGTATCCAAGAGGAGGATCCTCTGTCTCTCGGTCTGAATTTCAGCCTACAATAAAACAAAGACTTCTTGAAATTTTTTATCAAACAAAACCACGTGGTTTTTTAGTGCAAATGCGTGTATGAACTACGAACAGCAAATCTAAATCTCAGTTCGGCCTTTATCGTAGCATACATGAAATTAAGTAAAACCAAGGGGGGGGGGAAATAAGATTTTTGATCCTCAAACAAGCTTAAGAAGAAGCACATGATATAATCCTTTTTCAAATTCCATACTAGTAATAAAAAAAGCTTAATCAAACTCAATTGAAAAGGGGAAGAAAATGGTAATTATCAATGCAACAGATAAACAGTTGCAATCAGCTAAAAGTTTCGGCAAATTCATCAACAAATTAAACATACTGACCTTAATAATAATGTCCCTAACTTCAAAATTAGAGTTGTTATTGATGCTAATATAGCTGCAGAATGTCTCCCCCAAGTAAATCGCCCTACATTAATTTAATAAATAGGTAAATAATATAGTAATTAAACAAACCGAAATTAAAGAAATTTAACAAAAGAAAGGAGAATGACCCGAAGGATTGAGGGAGGAGGAGGAGGCCAGAGAAGCCCATAGCATCAGATGGATGTTGGAGGAGGAATCGGTTGCCGTAAGTCAGATCGGAGGAGTCCATGGACTTACTGAGTTGGGTGGATAAGATCGGGGGAAGGTTGGCAGCGGCCAGTGGATCGTCGAAGATGTCTTCTCCGACGAAGAGATCGGCGGGGTCGATGCGGAACGGAGGATCGACGTGGAAAGATGGCTTGCAAAGCCGCATCACCCTGAAGGCGAGGGAGTGGGTTCCTTGTGGAGCCGTGCTCATGGCTTAAACGATTTCAAAATCCGACGCTTTGTTACTCTATGTTCCTTTCTCGTGGGAATTATCGGGTGACGGCGTGATGCGGAGTCAGGACTCGGGACTGAATACTGTGTTTATGGGCTGAGTCAGATCGGACCGCGATCCGAAAACTTTGTATTTTTCGCTAGCCAAAACTGGGGAAAATTCTATGTATCATAAAATAAGATGAAGCTTAATATTATTAACTAAAGTGGCCATTGGACTAATATAATAATAAAATGAAAGTTTATGCGATAAATTAACAAAAAATAATAATAAAATCATTAAAGTGAGAACTTTATTATAGTACAAGAGTTAAAAAATAATACAAATTTAACGACAAATTATAGAAAATATTATTAAATTATATAAATTGCTATAACTTCATAATATTTTCGTGTAATACTTGGTTACACAAGATATTACTCTATCAAATAATAAAATTAATTATCAGTTATCTAACAAGATGAAGTACTAGATTTTTTAAATAAGACTAGGGGTTTAAATTTTAACGTTATTGATGATAAAATTGAATTGAAAAGGTTATTCTTAAAATCAACTTTTATAATATTTAATCTGAATTAATGAAATAATAAATTAAGTATTATCGGTCATATTAAAATATACAAAATAACATAAATTGTTACAACTTTCCTACTTTCATATTTTAGAAGATAAAAATGTTTAGAGAGTTCTGAATTTCTAAAAAAGAAATGAAGAATAGTTTAAATTTTGAAGAGAAATTGAAGAAGAAGAAGAAGGTATGCCGTAAAAGAGTACCGGGGTTAAAATTAAATTAAATAAATTTATCAAATATTTTAAATGAATATCATATTGGTAAAAATATATAAGTTTTGAAGATCAAATTTATTAGTCATTATCTTTGTTATTAATGACAAGAGATCGAAATAGAAAAAAAATGAAAGTTGAGTACTATTTTATAAAGAAAATTGATTATATGATCAAGACATAAATATACGAATAGATAAAGTGTCAAAAAGTAGTTTACCAAAAATAGGGTAAATTATATTTTTAGTACCTCAACTATTACTTTTATTTCGGTCTGATCATTTAATTATTTTTAAATCACACTTAACGATTAGTTTTGGTTTCATTTTAATCACTTGTCGTAAAAAAATAATGGTGATGTTGATATGCCACTATAAGGTAATGTTAAGTCATCATTGAAAAATATAAAAGAAAATATCAAGACAACAATTCTATTAATTTTTTAACGGTAGGTGACCAAAACGAAACCAAAACATAATGTTATGTATGATTTAATAAAAAATAGTTAAGTGATCAATATGAAACAAAAATAATGATTGAAGTACTAAACGTGTAGTTTACCTGAAAAAATTAGATCCCAACATTTCAACATGCCATCAATTGTGCGAAGCTCTTTTGGAAATAATGGACCCACGGATTTTAATTCTAACCAGAAAATTACTCTAAAGATACAATATTTAAAATAAAAATACTTTTAAATTTTATATTTTAACTAACAAACATATCATAAAATCAACTTGAAAATAAAATCAACTAGGTTGGGAGGGTCGTCCTTGCTTCTGCAATATCCGATCTAGATTAATTGGCCAATAAATTGTATATCAATGGTTATAAAAAATAAACATCGAAAATTACAATAAATGTAAACTAAGCATATAATTATGACATATTCCTATAATCACTGACACAAAAAACTAGTCATTTTAGATCATAAAAGGACCATACAAAGAAATGTAAAAAAATTATCTAAAAACCTCGAACAAAAGATAGATACGAACAGAACTGACTGCATCAACAAACGAACCACAACATGAGATCAAACTATTGAAAGACCACCTACAACCGTAAATCAAAGTCAAGGGTCGTGAGTAAACTACATTTGAACGCAAACTGCATATTCAAATCTAATTCGAGGGTCCAAAGCAAGAAAGATCAATAAGATAACAAATAAACATCATTTTGATCAGTCGAAATGATGTCAAATTCAATATTGAGAAAACTAATAAAAAAATGATCAAAAGATCAACAAAAAAGATCGAAAACATACCAATAGACAAAAGAAATCATATCATAAAGGCCATAATTATTAGAATATAAAAAAATGTATGATATAAAAAAGAAGAAGAAATATTGGCGATGAATGATCAACATTAAAGCTTATGTTGTCGTCTACCAAACAAAGAAACAAAATGATATGATAAAAATAAAATGAAACCTTGGTTACATAAAGATTATTTTAATTACATAATTTAAAAATAAAATCTATAATTCATATATAAAAATCAGATCAAATAATATTAACAAATTATACCCAACACATTAAATATATATTTTGGAAAATAAATCAAAAAAATGAAATACATATAAAATACATTGTTTTAGAATGGTTTAATAAAAAATTCTTTAAACTATATTTCTTTTCTCGTTTAGATGTTTATTTTTTTATCAATTTAGATTTTAACATTATTAATGTTATTATTTAAGTAAGTGTCTCATTCATCACAGTCGTTAAAGAAATTTCATTATCTACCATGTGTAGCGTTTATAAAATTTTGAAATTTTTATTTATAAAAAACTTAATTATAATTCTTAACCATAAATCAGCACAGCATCCTTTTATTCAAATATTAAAAATCATATTATTATTGTTTGCTTTGATAGGCATGGCAGCTTCATGAGGAAGGCGGGCTCCTCGAGCTCGTGGATCCTGAGCTCGGAGAATTCCCGGAGGTAGAAGTCGTTAGGTACATGAAAGTAGCCTTTTTCTGCACACAAGGAGCAGTCAATCGAAGACCTTTAATTAGCCATGTTATTAAAATGTTGGGACAAAATGTTCGTCTGAACGAAAGAGAACCAACGGCACCGGGATTCTTCCAAGACGGGGAGGCATCTTCGAGTAAAAAGTTGATTGAATCATCGGCCAATCGGCTACCTATCAGATGAGTTCTGTTCCTGTCACTGTCACTGTCACTGAGGTTACCCCCCGGTTAACAATCAAGTGTTCCTTCGTTTTTCTTTTTTCTTGTTCTCGCTGTGCATGCATGAAGGCATGGCATTTTGGACCTTCCTTTTAATAGGAAAATGAAGTTGAAAGCCTGATGTTGGCGCAATGTATTCCCTTAGTTTTAGGTATTAGTTTTGCAATATTTCTTGTTTTATTTTATTAATTATTGAAATTCAAAATCTCCAAATGTTTGTTTATTATTGTAATTTGCTAAAAGTGCAAATAAGTAGTAATATTTTTTTTGATCAAATTAAGGCTAAATAAATTATAATTTCCTAAAAATAAAATATTGTAAATAAGAAGTCTCTTTCTTACTTGTCTTGCTCTTTATTTCAACTACCTTAAACAAGATGTGAATCGAGAGATTTTAACGCATACTTCAAGATTGTTGACTAAAAAAATACTTTTCTAAAAAATACATTTTAAATGAATCTCTAATTTAACACATTTTTTTATGTGATCTATTTAAGTGTTATTTTTATAATGATCATATTTTCAAAGATTATGAATATGTAATAAATGACTTTAAAATTCTCTACACGAATTAAACGATATTAGTGATTAATAGATTTGCTGTTAACCCTTGAAGCTCCGAATTCGAGTTTGATGTAGAGGTCAATATTTATGAATATTGTTGTTTGATGTAGAGGTCAATATTTAATAAACTAGGGTTAAAAAGATTTGATTTAATTAATCGTATTTTATGAAATCAAGTTTTTTTTTTAAATTGAGTCGAGTTTATAAAATTCAAGTAGATAATTATGGTTCAACTGTTGACCTGAGGTCATGATTGATGCCTATAGACCAACAAAATGAATAAATATAATCGAATCTTATCAGATCTCTTAAGTCTATCAAAAATCTTATCAAAGGATAATAATTGATCGAAGAATATTAGATTTTATTTTGAAGGTATATAAAATATAAATATATCAGAAATTTATATAAATATAAACATCTAACGTTTGGTAAAACTAATGCTACAACGAATATCCTTGTGAGTGGAGTCCCATGGGAATATGGATGCAAATGCAATAAAAAAAATTGTAAACTTGAGGAAAAGAAAAGGAGCAGGGCAAGAGACGAGGATGGTAATTTGTATTGTCAGCAATTAGGCTGTTGACGTCGCATTTGGTTCGGCAGTAGCTTTCTCAGAAGAAAAAAACTACAATCGTAAATTAAACACATAATTAGAATATTTTCTATAACCATTAAGACAAATAAATTGGACAATTAAGATCATATATGGACCATACAATGAGAAGGTGAAAAACCCATCCAAAAAATCCCGAACAATAGATAGATACAAACAGATCTGACTGTTACAGCAAACGAACCATAACATGGGATTAAACTATTGAAAGACCATCAAAAAAAACAAATTAGAGCTAAGCATCGTGAGAAAATCATCTACAAACGCATGTTGTGTATATCAATATAATTTGATAATCCAAAATATAGAAAATCAACAAGATAACTAATAAATGTCATCTTAATCAATTACGATATATTTTATTTCTATATATGTATTGAATGTATGCACTTGAAGAAATATAAAAAGTGGAAGCATGTGGAAGATCTAAACGAGATAATTACATGTAATTTATGAAACTTATACCTATGTCCTCCATCTATCAAAAGAATGGAAGAAAACAAGCTCTTCAACCCCTACCAATAAATCATGTGGAAGCATAGCTCTTTCCAACTATATAAAATGATGACTTAAATTAAGTGCTTGTTATTCATTTAACTTAGTTGAGGATCCAAAAATATTTTTTATAGTGGGTACACAATATTAATAATAGAAACTTTTCATAGGTGATAGGCATAAATAAAAATTCAAGTGGAGTATTTTCAATTAAATAAACAACTAACATATAAAAAATTCAAATTTCAATGTTCCATCCTAAAATACACGTACGCTAATTTAACTTTGTGTTTGTGGTGAAAAGCTACTTTTAACATTTGCACCAACCACAATGATAGACATATTCCCATATTATAGAGTAAATGGTGTTCAATAATGGAAATGCAATGTGGATAATTGAGTGGACTCAACGGTTTAAAAGGAATGTTATTATTTCTTGGGATTTATATTCGAGTAGTTGTGTCTGCATGGTATACATATATTGTCAATGATTAAAAAAATTAAGAATATGTATTATCATGTAATCACCTCATACCGTTAAAAGATATACAATATTAATAAAGATCTTCAACATCAATTGTTACAAATGCTATTGGCTAACGAGACTACGGATATCCTAACTACATTAAAAGTAAAAATAATTTGGATATGGCCTTCAAATCTTTTCGAAAAATTAATGTGACTATAATTTTCTTTTTACTAGTCACAAAATTGAGAAAAATAATTTGATTATTTGACCAAACAAATATTGATTGTGATGATGTTGACGTGACAATTTACAATATTGATGTGACGGTTCATGGTGGATGATAATGTGACAAATGGGTTAAATTCATTTTATGTCAAGTTTGAGGGTCAAATTATATTTTTTGAAAGTTGAAATGCTTATTTATTTTTTAATATAAAATTATTTAAAGTTTAAAATATTCAAATTAAAATATAAAATACTAAAAATAAAAATAAATTATTAAAAATTAATAATTAAAAGAAACTAAGAATACAATTAAAGAATTAAAAACTAATATTATATCTCGGATTATAAAATGATAAGTTATCATAAAAATAAAAATATTTAAAAACATACATTATACATGATATATACATGCAGCATATAAAAACGAAGATAAATTAATTATATTCAGATAGTTCAATTAACAAAGGCAATATATTTTTAATTTCATATACATCGTCATTACAAATGTCTTATATATTTATATCGTACACATACACATACTACATATTATTTCATTACTATACGATCAAAAATATTCATGACCTTTACAATGCCGTAAACAAACAAAACTTTTTACTTAATAGAAAATGATTTGATCAAAGTCATCGATAGATGAAATGAAGTTAATAAAAGTGTTTCAAAATTATATGTTGTCTTAAGATTTATATTATAAATAAGTACCTAAAGGATATTACTATTATTTTATCCAAGTATCTAAAATATTTTTGATTAAAATTAGTATTTAAACTCATTTTTGATCAAAATAGACACCTAAAGTATTCAATTTTTTTTATCGAGATTCTAAATAGTTCACATGTGATATTAATTAAATAATACTTTAGGTACTTATATAAAATAATTAAATACTTTAAATACATATTTTGATCAAAAAAATACTCTAAGTACCTATTTTGACTAAAAAAATAAGTTTACATACTTACTTTGACCAACAAATACTTTAAGTACTTAAAAGGAAAAAAATGATATACTCTTAAGTACTTATTTGTGATATAAGCCTTTTTCTTAGTTAGTAGTATCTTATTTTTATTATTATTTTCCTAAATAAGCCTAAAGAGTTCCGTTAATTCAAGGCCCAAAGTTAATAGCAGGGCCAGCCGAAGCACGTTTATCACCAAACTACCCGTACACATTTATGGTATTTTGAGGTAATTAACTGACTGAATTTTATTTGTTTAATTAAAAAATTTGAAATTTGATTAACGATTAAAAATAATTTCGATGGATAAACTTTGGATAATTCAATTAGATCGATTAAACAAATCGATGAATTGAACACCCCTACTTTTGCGTTGTTGGTCCAATTTTAAGACCAAACCGGACCCAAATCAAAATCCCAAACCCGACCCAGATTTTCATCTTCTAATTTCTTTGTCCTAAAACCTTTCTTTTTTTCTTTCAGCTCACCATCTAAGAAAGTGAGAGAAAGCTTCCATTTCATTTCAAAATCTCAAAATATCGAATTTTGTTCTCGTTTTGCCCAAAATACCCCCATCTTTCTTTTCAATGCCAAATCCAGGTTAAAACGCCACCGTCACAACAAAGAAACCCAGATTCCGAACCATGATCGTCCGAACCTACGGTCGCCGCAGCCGTGGTTTGACCCGGACATTCTCCGGCTCCCTGGGCGACGACGTTTCCGACTCCCTCCCCTTGTCCCAAGAAACGGTGCCGTCTCAAGACATCTACGATTTCCCCCTAACGGCCACTCAAGAATCCTCTTCTTTATGGCCATCCTCTCAAGATTTCAACGACAACGGCTGCAAAAACCAAACGAAAACGTCCGTTAAAACAACGGCAACCCGAATTATTTTTGAATTCGACGATTCGAGAAACGACATCGTTAGAAGATCCAAGAAACAGAAGCAAAGCCAGAGCAAGAAAGAGGAAGGGTATTCGTCTATGCCATGGATTTCGTCGACTTCGAGTCTGATGGAGGCTCAAGAATTCGGGGAAATGATGGAGCACGTGGACGAGGTTAATTTCGCGCTCGATGGCTTAAAGAAAGGCCAGCCAGTGAGGATCAGGAGAGCTAGTCTCTTGTCTTTGCTTTCGATTTGCGCCACCGTCCAACAGAGGAGACTGCTGAGAACTCATGGGTATGTTGAATTCTTGTTGGGTTTTTAGTTTTAAGGTTCTTTCCGTTGAAATATCTTGATATGGGCATATGGGTAGTGTTAATTTTGGATAGATTTTTGAAATATGAATTCAAATTAGGTTAAAAGTGCATTTTGCTTCTTTTGATATTTTGTTTTAGGCTCTTGGCCTAATTGGATTAGTAATTACAGGAAGAGTTTTAAAATTTGAATTCCCTTCTGAGAACCTGTAATTTTCGGATGGCATTTGAATTTGTTAATTTTAAAAATCTCCTTCGGTGGTTAGTTTGTGTTTCCGGTAGCATTTAGAAGGTCTGTTACACTCTGTTATTTTTTTCCATACTGGAATCTGGTACACTGTCAGTATAAAAATATAATGTCATTGATTGTACTCTTGTAGTTTGTCAATTTTCTATGGTCTCCTTTTTGAAATTGCCTATCGAAATTTTCAGCTTATTTGATCTTCTAAATTTATTGGGTCAATGCTTGTTTCACTCTAAAAGAATGAGTTTGTAAAAGATGGAGAGGTTTTACCTTAAGAATTACTGTATTCACTTTGTTGTCCTTACACTGGCTTTGCAAATATGTTCTTTTCAGGATGGCTAAGACAATAATTGATGCTATTTTGGGCCTCAACTTTGATGACATCCCTAGCAACCTGGCTGCTGTGGCCATTTTCTATGTCTTAACGTATGATGTAAGTTTTACAGAACTTGAAGTTGCAATTCAATTACTATTTATGAATCTAGAAGTATTTTCTGTTTAATAGTTGAGGATTTTATGCACACATAAGGTTCATGTGAGAAGGTGCAGATTCAATACTTATTAGTACTATTACTTTCTGCACAAAAAAACTCTGTAAATGTCTAATTGTGTCTTGTATTGGAGTCTTACATGTTAATCTGCCGTGCAACACATTTGGTTTTCTCCTTTTATCTTCAGTTGATTTTTATTCATTATTTTAAAATTTTGAATGTCAAGAGATCCATGCTTATATGCCTAGCTTTTATTCTTTCTGTCCCTTGGACCAATATTTGGATATAGTCGAAACAAATGTTTTGAATATGTCAATTACAATACTCTTCAATATTTGTATGAATTTATTGTGTCAGGGTCAAGATGACCATCTCCTGGAGTCACCTTGTTGCATCCAATTTCTAATTAAAATTTTAAAGCCAATTACCCCTACTTCTAAAGAAAACAAAACAGAGAAAGTGGGCTTTAAGATTTTGGCATTACTCAAGGATGCTGACATCTCACGGGATACAACTCAATTGTTGGATTCGAGCTCTGCAGCCATTGCTTCCAAAGTTGAGGAAATTCTTGTTAGTTGCAAGGAAATGAAGCCAAAATGCGGGGATTATACTGGTTTACAAAGGCCAGAGTTAAGCCAAAAATGGATAGCTTTGTTGTCTTTGGAGAAAGCCTGTTTGTCTAAAATTTCTCTTGAAGGTATCTAACGGAAATATCTAATAAGTGTTCATTTATAGATTGTTTTCCTGGAACTATAATGCGAGCTCAATCTAGATCTAAACTCAACTACATATCTACATATAAAATACACACTCATACCCTACAGTCAGGTGATTTTTCACTCTTTGCTGATTGCTTTCATGTTTTTCTCCTTGTTATCATTTATTCAGATGCAACTGGTACTGTAAGAAAAACTGGGGGCAATTTCAAGGAGAAACTAAGAGAGCTTGGAGGACTTGATGCTGTCTTTGAAGTGGCCATGGAGTGCCATTCCGTTATGGAGGTGTGAGCTTGTATGTTGTATCTGATTTCTGTTCTTTTGCATTTCAACTGAAGGAGATTAAAAAAAATACTGCTTTAAATTTTGGGAATGTCATCTGGTTCCATCTCTTACTTTTACAAGAAGACATTCATCGGCGACATATAATGCATTATCTTCTCTGCAGGGTTGGGTGGAGCAGAGTTTATCTTCTCCTCTTACCGAAGATAAAAAGGATCTGGAGAGCCTGGTGCTGCTTTCAAAATGTTTGAAAATCATGGAAAATGCTGCATTCCTTAGTAGTGATAATCAGGTACTTAAGTTGTGATTTTCAGTTATTTTGATTTCATTTTCCTTTTAAGCTTGATTTGTATAACAAACTGCCACTTTTATTAAGCTGTTAAGACTGTTTTTCTTTACTTTTACTGTAGAGTCATCTGCTAGAAATGAAAGGGAAGTTGAAGTCTTGTGGATCTCAACTATCTTTTACGAAGCTTGTTATAAGTGTAATCAAGATTCTCTCAGGTTACTGGTGTTGCAATTACTACCTCAAAATGTCTTCTCTCTCACTTTCTCAATGCTTTTTTTATCTTTTGAAAGATTCATTTCATTTGATTAATCAATGTCGTCTTTTCCAGTGTTTTATTGTAAGAGTTCTTGTGGATCGTCAAGTACTGAAAAGGCTTGTGGTAATTCTAAAGCAATGGGTGATGTTGCTGAATTTGCTCTAACTGCAAATTGTAAAGGTATTAGACTGTCTGAGATTATTAAATGAAATATTTCGTTCTAGTGACTGATCTTGGACTTGATTGATTCTTTTCAATTTTGCAGTGGATAGACATGATGTTATCTACATCAGTTCTTCTAATAAATCCTCAAGCATGGAGTGGTTCTGTGAAAAGAGCTTCAATACATCTCAGAATGATCCAGGGCTCTCTACTCAGTGGTTGGGTCATCTTGAACCCAGTTTTCAAGCTGAAAGTGCTTCCATGAATGATAGATGTTTATTAAAGATGAGAACCCATTCTTCCTTGGCCAGCATACGAAGGGGGAAATTAGGAAGTTCATTTGATGAATTGCCTGTAACAAGCAATGGTTCAAAGGATGAAAAATGGCAACCTTTAGAGGATAGTCAGGATCCTTTTTCATTTGATGAAGAATTTGTGCCGTCAAAATGGGACTTACTATCTGGGAGAGAGAAAACATCCCAGGCTAAGAAACATCAGAAACGAGGACCTAAAAATAGAGAAATCCAAGTTGAGCATCAATGCCAATTTACAATGAGCCAAAAGGAATCGGCAAGTGTGGAAAATTTCCAGAGAAAATCCATCAATGAAGAATATAATCATTCAAATGTAACATCTAGTCCTCAATATGCTGAAGAAGAATATTCCAGCCTTCTTTCTGACTGTCTTCTTGCCGCTGTCAAGGTATTCCTAAATATGTTGTTCATATTTCACCCAACCTTTGCAGTGCTTTTTTTTGGCTTCAAGTGTTATAATACGTATTATTACAATGAGGCAGAAGGTTACCTATTTTCCTTCGTCTGTTCATGAATCCTTCAATAGTGGCTGGTAATGGACTGCATAAAATTGGCTTTGCTGTGTATAACATTTTGATATTCTGTACGTTCTCTCTTAGACTAGTGGTTGATTTGATCAATGATGGTGTTATCTTTGGCAGGTTTTGATGAATTTAACAAATGACAACCCAGTTGGCTGTCGGCAAATTGCGGCTTCAGGGGCTCTAGAGACATTGTCTACATTAATTGCCTGCCACTATCCTACATTCTGCTCATATTTGCCTTGCAGCAGTGAAATGGAAGAGAATTCTCTTTGTGTAGAACTTCACAACCAGAAGGACAGACCTCTTACCGATCCAGAGTTGGATTTCCTTGTAGCAATTCTGGGTTTGCTTGTGAACCTAGTAGAGAAGGATGAACATAACAGGTTGATTTATCTTCTTTGCACTCAGTGGTGTGGCTTTCAAAGTAGAGCTGCGTTCATTATGTGCCTTTTTTATATTCATAATCACAGGCACTTTAACAATTACATGTCATACTTCTATGCAGATCACAGCTTGCAGCAGCTTCTGTTTCTTTACCAAATTCAGAGGTTTTAAGAGAGGGGAGTCACATGGCTGTCATTCCCCTGTTATGTGCTATCTTCCTTGCAAACCAAGGAGAAGATGATGCTACTGGAGAAGTTCTTTCTTGGGTGAGGAACCCCCTTTTTCACTGAATGTCTTATCTTCCTCTTAATTTTCATGACTCAGCATTTTTTTAGCGTTAGCAAGAATTTATCATCATTTACTTGCCTTGTACATTCGATTATACAGAATGATGACTCCTCTATGTTACAAGAAGAGAAAGAAGCGGAGAAAATGATTTTAGAAGCCTACGCAGCCCTACTGCTTGCTTTCCTTTCTACTGAGAGGCTAGTATTGTCGATATATCTCCCAGTGCCCTGTTCCTTGTTTTCTTACTAAACTGTTATACACTTTGTCATCGACAGTAGGAGCACACGAAATGCAATTGCCGACTGTCTTCCGAAGCGCAGCCTGTCGGTTCTGGTACCTGTGTTGGATAGATTTGTGGTATGTTGACTGCTAAGCAATTTACTGCACTTTGGAAACATATTTATGCAATTCCATTAACTTTAAAACTTCCATTTTTTCCTATCGCAGGCGTTCCATTTTACATTAAAGATGATCTCTCCAGAGACTCATAAAGCAGTGAGTGAAGTGATCGAATCGTGTAGGATACCATGAGAAGTAATGAAATATTTTGTACAGCCTCGTCTCCCGTTTTAGATTAGCAGAGTGTTGGTGCTGACAATGATCGGAGTTTCAAACCTCGATTATCGTCCATTGATACATTAGTTTGAATTTACCCCTACCCCACAATATTATGTTTTGATATGCAGTGTTATTCTTTGTAGCATAATTATTGCATCGTTTTGATGCAGAAGTGTACATGAAAGTTAAAGGTATAATGAAGTTTTCAGTTGCCTTTGTGTATGTTTTTGCCAAATTTATATAATTAATGAACAAGCTTAAAACTTCAGCCCAAGTCTTCTTTAATCACTGGAACTATTAATAACACGCTTGTCACTTGAACTCTCTAACATTTACTAAATTATTAATAATAAGTTTGTCACTTAAACTCACTGACGTTTATTAAACTATTAATAATACGTTTTTGTCACTTGATTAATCCTTATACACTTTAACAAGAGAATGATGTGAATAGGTTAATAATATAGTTAATCATTAATGCCTATAAATTTTATTATTTTTATCTATATTTATCAAATTTATAATATTTTTATAGTTTTTCAGTTTGGTCTCGATTATAAGAAAAAATAGCCTTCAATGCATTAAAGATTAGATATGAAAATATTTAGGGTTATTTTCTATAATTATGAATGAAATTAATAATATCGTCACTAAATTTAAATTTTTATTCTTTTTTATCGCCCAATTCAATGTGATATATGAGAACTAATTTATTCTTTTAAACGGAACAACTGAAAACTATCCCTTAAAAAAAAAAAACTCTTACAAAGTAGTGGAATTTATTTATTTTTTTTAATTAAAATTATGATCAATATAGGACTTTAAAATTAAACTAAAAACGATTAAAGTTTTAGTGGGAGAAGCTTGAGGTAGATTGCTGAAACATTGCGGTAGATTAATCATGATTTTTAATAAAAAAATGATTTAATTGTAATTGTAGTCATTATTATAACAGAAAATATTATAAATTTTTAAATTGAACAAGTCAATATTTTAAATTAAAAAAGTATTAAATTAACATACCACACGGCAGAACTACCCTAGCAGTATTAGGTAACCAACATTTGGTTTTTGTATCTTCCCTCCTGCCTAGCTGTAACAATGGTAGCTAGGCTTGGTTCAATTAGACCTATAGACGAAGGTAGACGATGATATGTTTATGTTCGTTTATTTAATTTTAATTGAACAAACAAATTAACAAAAACAACTAAACAAACAAAATTTATTGTTCGTGTTCGTTTGTTAAAGAATATAACTTGTTCGTGTTCGTTTGTTAAAATGATAAATAAACACAAACAAACGAACGTAAACGAACACAAACCAATGCACATAAACAAACACAAATGAATGAACATAAAATTAATGGGGTTTGAATTTGATTCTAAACAAGTTTAGGTTTTATATTTTATTTAATTGATTTGGATATTTTTTTATTTGGGTTTAAAATTAATTAAGTTCTAAAATATTAATGGGTTTAAGTTTAAAATTTATTATGCCTTAAATATTTTAAATGGGGTTGGAGATTGAGTTGAATATAAACGAACAAACATAAACAAATATAAACGGACGAACATATTATCGAACGTTCACGAATATAAATGAATGAACGAGACATTTGTTCATGTTCATTTATTTAATTAAACGAACATAAAATCTTATTCATATTTGTTCGTTTAATAAATAAATGAACATAAAATATTTTTTGTATTCGTTCATTTAATAAATAAACGAAGATAAACTAACTTTCTATCGAACGATTCACGCATAGTTCGATTAACGACGATTTCATTTTCGGGCCTAGGCTCAATCTTGCAATTCGTCAGGCGAATGTGGTTCGTTGCTTTCAACTCCATTGCTTTCGGATTCAACAAAAGTAGAAACATTTTTGACCTATGGAATCTTTGGATTTCTGTGTCTAATATTGTTGTTTTCGTAAGGAGAAAAAAACTCGAGTCAGATTAGTTAAATTAAAATTGAGTTAGTTTGATAATTGAGTTTTATAGTTTAAATTGAAATTTTAAAAATTAGTTGAAATTAATAAAAAAAACAATAATAAGAATTGAAAAGAATCCTTAAAACAATAATTTTATTTTCTTATTAATTTTGAATTGTTGTTAACAAAACATCTATTTTGTAAAATTATATTTTGGTTCATTTTCCCATTTTAATATTTTATCATATTTTAAAAATATTTTTCAAAGAAACTTTTTAAATTATTATTATTATTTTATTAAAGTTACGGGTGTCCTCGCTTATTCGTTTAACCGTTCAAGAGAAACTAGTCCCTTCAAATTGCATAAGATCGCATGGGAGACAAAACTATCCTATCATATATTTATCATTGATGCATCCTCGAATAGACTTTGGCAAGTTTTATTTTAATCTGATTGTCTGAACTAATTTATCTAACTCAAAACATGATACAAATATGAACAAAATGATTTAAAATGGATCCGAAACACGAAATAACTTGAATTGAATCGAAACTGATATGAATTTTAGTTGAAACAAAAGCAACCTGAACTGAATCAACCCGAGCCGAAAAACATGTATCGAAAGTAATTTGAACCGAAAGTAACATGAATTTAGTTTACTCATTCCCGATTCGAACTGAACTTCGACTCAATTTTAACCCTGATAATTGAATCTAAGTGAATAATTTATTTATTTATTAGTATTATCCGTTTTTAGCATTGATAAGTAATAAAATAATATAATGCTTTATTCTTATTTTATATTATACTACTAGTTAACCACCTCTTCCGGTAATAATTTAATGGTTCAATATAATTTTTCCTCAATTAAAAGATCAACTCTATATCTGATGCAATAACATCTAGCTCTGAATTTAGACTGTAACTGATACATGCACCACATGCCCTAAAGCTAAGGATGATGAATTTACTATACCACTTGGCCCTATCACACGAGGCCGGATCAAACTTCTTAAAGACAAGCTTCAAATCGCAGTTCAAGCATTCATCCGGAAGGGTCTAATAGCAGCAGATTTGCAACAACTTTTTGAAGGGGATCCAGTTGTTATCCGGTCGACATGTCTTCTGGAGATACAACCTTCTGTCTCTTATCTTTCCAACGGTTCTTGAATCGCATCAATCCGATATCGGGAACTCAAGATATGGTCATTTTACTGAAGATGGTGTATGCAGAAAATCCTATACGGGATTAATACGTTATTTTGTAAATATTACGAATTTTCAATATTTATATTGATTATTTGTAATATAATTTAATATAGGATGATTAATTATCTTTTAGGATCAGATTTATTATTTTATTAGGAATTAAGGTTGGGTTAAAACAATATTTTTTAGTTATTATTATTTTATTAGGAATTAGAGTTAAAACATGTTTAGTTTATTAATATTTTTATTCTTTAGTTATTTAGGACATTTAGAATTTAGCCCCTATATAAAGGAGGCTTCATTCAACTTTGTAAATCATATTTCTTTAATCAATAATACAACAAGAGTTTGTTTTTGCAAGTGCTGATTGCCTTGTGCCTTCGAAGCTTCTTCTCCTGGAGTTCTTTCAAGTTCTTGTGAGGGAGATTAATCTTCACACTCCAATTTGCCTTTTCATCGCGACTAGGAGGGTTGGTTAGAGCCATATTATCGTGTTTGCCTTTTCATTGCGACTAGGAGGGCTCGATAGGACATTATCCATCGATTTTCCACATCCATCCACGTCATCAATCATCTTTACCGTTCACTTTCATAAGGGAGATCTTTGATTTCTTGGTTATTTTCTCTATTATTAATTCCTTTATCTTTTGTTTATCTTATTTTAATCTTGTTTCTTTTCTTGTTTTTAGCACTAAAAGAAACCCTAAAGAACCCTAACTATTACCGCCACCTTCCTCATTCATTCCTTATTGTTCTTCATCGAGTCTAGAGCTTTTATAGGTTTGATTCTTCAACAAGAGAAACGTTCATCAATCCACCACCGCTTCCCTATCAATTGGTATCAGATTTGGGCCGATTCTTGCACACAACACCGTCAAGGTACCCCAACGGAGCTAGTTCAGAGAAGATTCATCGTTTCAGGTTATTTTTATTTAATTTTAATTTAGATTCAAATCCTTCTTGTTAGTTTGCTATTTTTTTCAAACAAAACAAAAAAAAACAAAAAAAAAGCCAAAAAAACAAAAACAAAAAACAAAAAAAAGCCAAAAAAGCCAAAATTTCAAAAAATTGCAAATGAAGGTATTTAGGGCTGATTTTATTCATATATTATATTTCATTCTAAGAGTAATCCCCATTCCAAATTTCACCCTAATCGGAGTTCATTGGAGCCTTCAAATACATCATTCAAGTTTCATTGGCAGATTCAGTTTAGAATCTTGTCGAATTTCTTGAAAATTTTACAGGAGAAATTTCGTGGTGAAAATTTCCATATTGAAACTTCATATATTGAGATCATTCACACAAAATATCAGAATTTTTGGAGATCAAGAACAACTTCGAAGAAAGTGATCAAGAAAAACAGATTGTTTGAGGACTCACCGTTCAACAGAGTCTACTGGATACTATTGAAGGTATTTGGTTCTGAAATTTTACAGGTGGTTTCTTGACGCATCGAAAGACATTCAAGAAATTTTTCAGAATTTTTGGACACCGGTAACCCCCTCAAAAACGTTGCTCAAGTTGATCCAGCATTTTCTAGGTTTTCTGGTTTGGTCCCTTTTTCTTTGACTCTTAGTGCTTTAGGTTCTTTTGTTTTTCCTTGTTATTGTTCTTTTGCATTATCTAACACATTATCTTCTTTGTGTTAGTAGGACTAAAGAGTTTTCATACTTCTTCCTTCTTTGCATTCTCGTTCTCTTGGAGTCTAACCTTTGTTTGGCCTCTTAGAGCTTTTAGGTTTTTCTTATCGCCTTTGCTAGTAATCAAACTCCGATACGAACTGTGAAAGACTACTTGGTAAAGTGAGTTTTAAAGAGTACAAGATCGGCTTACTTGCCTCTCGTTGTGTTACTTTCTTGGAGTGACTTGTGAGGTTTCTTGCTTTGTTGAATTTATTTTATTTTATTCTACTTTAAAATCTTCTTTTGAGTGTTATAATTGCAGGATGGGCGACAATAACAATGAGACACTTACGGCTATCTTAGACGCACTTGAACGACTCACAACTCAATTTGATCAACTTAACAATGCCTTGAGAGAACGACAAGAACTACAACTGGATCAACCAAACCAGAATCCAAGGCCAAACAATGTTGAACTTTTGGCCCTCAGGCGAGCACAACCACGTTTTCAAACACCCGAACTCTTTGCAAAACCAAAGTTCATGATCCCGTCTTTTAAAGGAGACTACGACCCAGACAAGTACATCGATTGGGAAGGAAAAGTTGATCTCTTGTTCGCATACCATGACTGCCCCCAAGCTGAACAAGTTCCCCTCATCACCTTGGAATTCGAAGGATATGCTCACACTTGGTGGATGCAAACAAGGAAAAAGATCGACAACTACCAAATTCAACCAATCACGTCTTGGACCGAACTCAAACATGCCATGAGGAACCGATTTCTACCGACACATTATACACGAGAAGTTAAACAACGACTACACCGACTTCGACAAGGTAGAAGTTCAGTTGAAGATTACTACAAGGAGATGCAGTCCTTACTCAATAGGGCTAACATAACTGAAGAAGAAGAGGACACCATGTCAAGATTCGTCGTTGGCTTAAACTCAAACATCACTGATCTTCTTGATCTCCATGGGTACGAAAACCTCGAAGATACACTAAAGAAAGCAATGACAATCGAAGCACAAATACAAAGGAGATTTCGATTCAGAGAACATTACCAAGGTACTTCATTCTCTTACCAAGGTAATACTTCAAATCTTTCCTCATCTTCTACTCCATCTTCTCAAAAAAAGTCGAGAGATGACAAACTCGACAAACAAAAACAACGACCAGCGAAGAATTAGACACTTCCAGCCCCTAAAGACGACACCCGGGCAAGAGACATCAAGTGTTTTAAATGCTTAGGAAGAGGCCATATCAGCCGCAATTGTCCAAACACGAGGACCTTAACCATACTAGGTGATGGATCTTACAATTTTGACTCTGATGACGACCTCGCCGACATTCCAACACATGCCGAAGCCAAAGAAGACAGTGATGACTATGGAAGCGATGAGTACAATGGCACAATCTTGGTGATCCGTCATACATTGAACATCCAAGCATCCGACGAGTCTGACATACAACGTTCCAACATCTTCCACACACGCTGCCTAATCAAGGAACAACCATTCTCTATCATCATTGATAATGGTAGTTGTGTCAACGTCATTAGCTCCAATGTTGTTGAATCACTCAAACTTCCTTACCAACGACATCCGAAACCTTATTGCTTACAATGGCTTAATGAGAGTGCCGAGATGAAGGTGGTTAAACAATGCCTCGTTAATATCAAGATGGGAAAGTATTGTGACGACGTATGGTGTGATGTAATTCCGATGCAAGCATCCCACATTCTCTTAGGACGACCTTGGCAATACAACAATGACATCACATATTATGGTCGAAAGAACATTTACAAAATTCCAATAAAAGGTAAACCGTTCCGACTTAACCCCCTACCCCCCAAAGAGATTCTCATAGATCAACAACGAATTCTCAAGGAAACAGGTAATTTGAAACAAAAGGCAAAAGAGGTCACAACCGATAAAAGCCAAACAAATGACCCACGGGTGGTGAGTGAACCTCAATGTGAAAATAAAAGAGTGTCTCAAAACATTTATGCGAGTGCAAAAGACATGAGAGATACCATTTTTCAAAATAGGCCGTGCATTCTAGTCCGTTTCAAGGACTCCATTTTATCAACTATCACTAACATCACATATTTGCCTAGTGTGTTTTCTTCTCTATTACAGGAGTTTCAAGATGTCTTAAGCAACCCACCGGATGGTTTACCACCTACAAGAGGAATCGAACATCAAATTGAATTCATCCCTGGATCAACCATACCAAACCACCCCACTTACCGATGCAATCCTGAGGAAACGAAGGAATTGGAACGACAAATAGATTCATTATTACAAAAAGGACACATCCGTGAGAGTCTTAGTCCTTGTGCAGTTCCCGTCATTCTAGTTCCAAAGAAAGATGGTATATTCCGAATGTGTGTAGATTGTCGACCTATCAATCGGATAACAATCAAGTATAGGCATCCTATTCCACGCCTAGATGATATGTTGGATGAACTACATGGTGCAAGTATCTTCACCAAAATTGACTTTAAGAGTGGTTACCATCAAATTCGAATGAAAGAAGGTGACGAATGGAAAACAACATTCAAGATAAAGTTCGGCTTGTATGAATGGCTTGTTATGCCCTCACAAACGCTCCAAGCACCTTCATGAGATTAATGAATCACGTTCTTAAGGAGTTTATAGGTAAATTTGTTGTCGTTTACTTTGATGACATTCTTTATATACTCATCTTCTTTTGATTCTCATGTCATTCACGTTCGAATGGTTCTCGAAGTTCTTCGACGAGAACATTTATATGCTAACATGGATAAGTGTGTGTTTTGCAGTGATAAGCTTATGTTTTTAGGCTTTATAGTTAGTGTACAGGGTATTCATGTAGATAAAGAGAAGGTCAAGGCAATTCAAGAATGGCCCACGCCTACTTCCATCACCGAGGTAAGATCTTTTCATGGTTTGGCAAGTTTCTACCGTCGCTTTGTCAAAGATTTCTCAACCATTGCTGCACCATTAACCGAGATCATCAAAAAGTCAGTTGAATTCAAATGGGGGCCACTACAACAAAAAGCTTTTGAACTTCTTAAAGATAAGTTATGTCCTGCCCCTATTCTTCGTCTTCCCAATTTTTCTAACACCTTTGAGCTAGAATGTGATGCTTCAGGCATAGGCATTGGTGCCGTCCTCATGCAAGAAAGACAACCTATCGCATACTTTAGTGAGAAGTTAAAAGGTACACAATTGAACTACTCTACCTACGACAAGGAACTTCTTGCACTCGTCCGAGCACTCGAAGTGTGACAACACTATCTTCTCCCTAAAGAGTTTGTCATTCACACGGACCATGAATCACTCAAATGGTTAAATGGACAAGGTAAGTTAAAAAAAACGACATGCTCGATGGGTTGAGTTCATTGAATCTTTCCCTTACATCATCAAATACAAACAAGGGAAAGATAACATCGTAGCTGATGCATTATCCCGACGATACACACTTATCACTCGAATGCATGCTACTGTTCTGGGTTTTGCACATATCAAAGAACTTTATCCTAACGATCCAGATTTTTCTGAGATTTATAAACAATGTGTAAAATGTGCTTTTAACAAGTTTTATCTTGTAGATGGCTTTCTTTTTCGCATGAACAGGTTGTGTATACCACAAAGCTCTTTGTGAGAATTCTTGGTTCACGAGTCACATGCCGGAGGACTTATGGGACACTTCGGTATTCACAAAACACTTGATATGGTCATAGAACACTTCTTTTGGCCGCACATGCGTAAAACAGTGGAAAAGATTTGTGCATCATGCATCACGTGCAAACAAGCAAAGTCAAAGGTAAATCCTAATGGTTTGTATACGCCTTTACCAATTTCTTCTTCTCTTTGGATCGATTTATCGATGGATTTTATACTTGGCTTACCCCGCACTAAGAAAGGACGAGATAGTATTTTTGTGGTTGTGGACAAATTCTCAAAGATGGCACACTTCATTCCTTGCCATAAAACGGACGATGCCACACATATTGCTAATTTATTCTTTCGAGAAATAGATCTCCTTCATGGCATTCCTCGCACCATTGTGTACGATCGTGACACTACGTTCATAAGCCACTTTTGAAAGGTATTATGGGGTAAGATTGGCACAAAACTTCTCTATTCCACTTCTTGTCATCCTCAAACCGATGGACAAACCGAAGTAATAAATCAGATTCTAGGATCTTTGCTAAGAACTGTGGTAGGTAAGAATACCCGTAATTGGGAAGAATGTTTACCTTTTGTTGAGTTTGCTTATATCGATCCATTCACTCCACAACAGGTTATTCTCCATTCGAATAGTTTATGGTTTTAACCCACTAACTACTTTGGATGTTATTCCCTTACTTTAGATCAGGTTGCCAGTTTAGATGGTGAAAAGAAGGTTGCCCTCTTCAAAGACATTCACACCAAAGCCAAACTCAAGATGGAGAAAACCTACGAGGCAATCGCAAACCGAGTTAACAAGGGTCGACGACATGTCACCTTTGAACCAGGAGATTGGGTATGGGTTCACATGAGAAAAGAAAGGTTCCCGACACAAAGGAAATCCAAGCTAGATCCACGAGGCGATGGCCCATTCCAAGTTCTTGAACGAATCAATGACAACGCCTACCGCATTGATCTTCCCGGTGAGTATAATGTGAGTGCATCCTTTAATGTTTCTGACTTATCTCCTTTTGATATTTCAGATTCGAGGACGAATCCTTTTAAGGAAGGGGGAGATGATACATGCACCACATGCCCTAAAGATAAGGATGATGAATTTACTATACCACTTGGCCCTATCACACGAGGCCGGACCAAACTTCTTAAAGACAAGCTTCAAATCGCAGTTCAAGCATTCATCCGGAAGGGTCTAATAGAAGCAGATTTGAAACAACTTTTGAATGGGATCCAGTTGTTATCCGGTCGATATGTCTTCTGTAGATACAACCGTCTGTCTCTTATCTTTCCAACGGTTCTTGAATCGCATCAATCCGATATCGGGAACTCAAGATATGGTCATTTTTCTGAAGACGGTGCATGCAGGAAATCCTATACGGGATTAATATGTTATTTTGTAAATATTACGAATTTTCAATATTTATATTGATTATTTGTAATATAATTTAATATAGTATGATTAATTATCTTTTAGGATCAGATTTATTTTTATTAGGAATTAAGGTTGGGTTAAAACAATATTTTTAGTTATTATTATTTTATTAGGAATTAGAGTTAAAACATGTTTAGTTTATTAATATTTTATTCTTTAGTTATTTAGGACCTTTAGAATTCAGCCCCTATATAAAGGAGGCTTCATTCAACTTTGTAAATCAGATTTCTTTGATCAATAATACAACAATAGTTTGTTTTTGTAAGTGATGATTGCCTTGTGCCTTCGAAGCTTCTTCTCCTGGAGTTCTTTCAAGTTCTTGTGAGGGAGATTAATCTTCACACTCCAATTTGCCTTTTCATCGCGA